>NW_022900928.1:131619499-131672512 GCF_012274545.1 Fukomys damarensis | reverse complement strand
ACTCTAACCCCTTCGGGCGCGGCCAGAGCGGTTTGGCGCTGCAGGGATCCCCGATCTCGGTTCCTGGTACCGAGCGGGCGGACCTGGACGCGACTGATCGCTCCCTCCTGGCTGCGCTCCTGTGCAGCGCCCCGCACCCGACGCTCCTACCCCTCTTCCCCGAGCCCTAGAGGGCGCGGACTCGCAAGAGGGTTTCGGCGAAGCCGCGGGGGGTCGCACTGATGAAGGGCAGTGGAAGGCTCCGGCCCCCCGCGCAGAAGTTGTAAAACATGAGAGGGGTTTGGTGGCTCACGCCGGTAATTCTAGCACTCTGGGAGACTGAGACAGGAGGAACACCACCAGTTCCAGGCCAACATAGCCAGACCCTGTTCTAAGAAAACAAAAAACAGTAAGGACAAATAGAAAACGAGGACAATTGACAATTCCTGGGGAAGAGAGAGCTTCATGCCAAGCCTAACGCAGTTCTTAGTGTCAGAATCATTTACCCTGCCTCCGACGTCTGCAGGGTTGGGCAAGAGAAAAGTAGTCAAGAGTCTGAGACAGCGCCAGAGCCCTGGCTCTAACCATTGGACTCACGCGCAGGGGCGGCCCTGCAGCAAGCACAGGTCTTTGGAGGGAAAAGAGGCGATCAGGGATGCGGCGGGTCCAAAGATGCCCAGATGGAGCCTCACCATGGCCGCGCGACGGTCCTCTCGCGCCCAGCTACTGTCTGTATCATGATGGCTAGGGCTGGCCCTGGATTCTCCGTCTCCCAAGCCGGGCCTTTCCCCTCTCTTTCAGGAACCAGGATTCCCATGGTACCACTAGAAGTGAAGCCCATGGAGAATTTTCAGAATGAGCCACACCACACGGAGACAGAGGCGGGTGTAGAGCTCAGGACCGCGTTCTGACCCTGGTGTCTGCCGCAGTATAGAGAATTCGGATTCCTGAGGATGGATACAATTACTCCTAAGTGCACGCTGCAGATTTAAAATCGAGTCGGTTGTCCTCCGGTTCGGAAGCAGAGAGACCTCAGAAGGAGAGCTTCGATGTCTGGGGGACAATGGGGATACTGAGAAGCCAGCCTGATGTGCTTGACTCCTTGGCAAGTTATTTTCCTCTCCGTGACTCAGTTTCCTAAATTAAATGCAGCGTGTGAAGTACCCGGAAGCGTGCCCAGCACACGGCAGCATTCACTGTGTTTTGTCTATTACTATGCTGCCACACTAATGAACCGCATTCATATTTTTTTAAGCCTATAAAGCTTTGAAAAGGACAAGCCAGGAGAAAATGATCAAAAGGTATAAAAAGATAATTCCTGAAGCACCACACATGGCCCAGAGCATCAGCCGCACTAATGAGGGAGCTCACAGAAAACAAAAAAAAGCACTTAGATGAGAAAGCCAAGGTCAGCCCAGGTAGAGCCCGGTCTGCTGAGCAGAGGAGGAGACAGCTGTGCTGAAATCACAAGGAACCAAGTTCTGAAGAAATGCAGGGTGTGGGGGACAGACCCAGCAGCTGTGTCTCCCGACACTGTGGAAAACAGGGATTCTTGCATCCTTGTAGATTCAGCACTTGGTCCAGCCAGGCTGTGAGCACCTTCAAATCAGCCTCATCCGAGGAGAGGAATTTATAGAGGTCAAAATCTTTAAAGAAAAGTGGCAGAGAGAGAGAGAGAGAGAGAGAGAGAGAGAGAGAGAGAGAGATCTTACACTTTCCCTAAAAAAACTTGAATTTTACTTCTGGGTGAGCCTGGAGAGAGACATGTTTAGGTGTGAGACACTGTGAACTGTTTTGCCTCTGCCAGATTTTGTGACTTACTGTAAAGGCCTCCAGGACAAAAGAAAAGGGAGGGGGACCCATAAACTGTTCCTAACATTCAACTATTCAGTAAGCATTTCTGGGGGACACAGACAGAAAAATAAATGCCTTATTTTTTAAAATACAAGAGTGATGCATGTTTGTGTTGGGGATTAAAATGACTAGAGAATTATGTAGAATTGATGTAAGCATTGATCCTAATCTCCAATACCTCTCCCAAGATCCCACGGTTAAGGAGAACTGCAGCTTTCCAGAAGCTTTTTCTGAGCATTGACACATGCAGTCAATAAGTATATGCTTGCTCATGTGACACGTGTGTGTCCGTGTGTGTATGCTTGTATGTGTGTGTG
The DNA here is from genome assembly GCF_012274545.1 of Fukomys damarensis. Taxonomy (NCBI): domain Eukaryota; kingdom Metazoa; phylum Chordata; class Mammalia; order Rodentia; family Bathyergidae; genus Fukomys; species Fukomys damarensis. Next base: position 131,670,362 of record NW_022900928.1, on the reverse strand, counting down.
TGTATGTGTGTGCACGCACGCACACACAAATGCATAGCAAAAGACAGAATGGGTGGGCCCTGAAATCAGGCTGCCTGGGTTTAGAAGGCAGCTCCACCACTGGACATCTGGGTAACTTGAGGCAGGGGCACAGGGCACCTAACATGTAGTGTCAAACAGGTGCACGAGGATGGATTAGTACAGCGCATCGATGGCAGGTGCAAACTAAAGCGTTCTTTATATACACATATTCTGGCAAGTCGTTCTTTGACTCACATAAAGTCCGAACAAGTGAGCTTCGATTTGAAGTTAATGCTAAATAGATATCTCTTTCCCCGGGGGGTGTCCACACTGCTGTCGGGAGAATGGATCAATACGTTGCCTCAGGTGGGCACTTCAGGCTTGCTTTGAGGTTCCCCATGGCCTGTCTTCTGGCTGGCTTGGTTCCTCCGTGGGTCCATGTTCTCCACATGCAGTAAACACCATTTGGGGATGCATCTGGGAAAGTCCGAGTCTCAAAATAGATAACATAATCCCAGAAACAGCAGCTCAGGCAAGAACGCCCGGCTGTGTCACAACACACATTGGGTGAAGAAATAGCAGCTCAGAAGGCGCAGCGGGGCCCGCAAAGCACATCTGTCTGAGGACGTCTCCTGTGTGTCTCATCCGGTCAGGGGACAAAACGTAGAGTTATCTACAGATGACGTGAAATCGGTCGGGTGGCTGAGACGGAGGCCGGGTAAGATATACAAAATGCAGCTAAGGGAGAAAAGAGGAGTCTAATGAATTTGCTGTTGACATTTCTCTAGCGGAATCTATAACCGAATTTGAGTCTCCTGCGTGGGACAATGGTGTTTCCAATTCCTTGTGTGCCACTCAGAGCATGTGAGGGGCCTTTGGCTAAATCCTAGGGTTTGGTCACGTCCTAGCCAGCAGAAGGAGGACAGCCTGAGGAGAAAGCTTTTCTCTTAGAAAACTGAGAAAATCTAGGCTTTCCCTCAGTGATAAAGGTCAAAACACACTTCTGAGAGATTTTCCACTGAGAAACCTGCCCAGAAACCCCTCTATTTTGTGTTTGTTTTAATTTGAAAATGTATTTACACAATTCGTAGAAACAATGTTTTCAGTATAAAATCATATCTGTAGCAGCCTCTTGTAATTTGTCATTTGTTAATTGCCATTTAGAAAATCAGCCATGATACAAAAAAAGAAAAATTTAATCAGCAGAACGACCCATTTGAAATAAAGTAGGAAATCATGCCGTAAGTTGCTACAGAGCTTGTTAAAGTACCCAAGTGTCCAACTAAATTCACCATGCTCCAAAGGGGAAAAAAAACGAAATTGAGAGAATTTTTCCTGACTGCAAATTACAGAGCCTTTTAGATATTTTAATTGTTTATTTTACAAATTAGAGAACTATGATAGTGAACTAACCCTTGTCACCAGGTAAATCAACCATGAAAAAAAAAAAAAAAAAAAAAAAAAAAAAAAAACCCCAGCTGTTTAAGTTAATTGTAGGGCTGGGGCACAGCTCCATTGCTGTCCTGGGTGCCATCCCCAGCACTGGGAGAAAAACAAGGATCAAGCAGTGCTTAATTTTATTTCATTGTATTAAGTCAAGCCGAGTCATAAAGTTGGGTTTGAGGAGCTCAGAAATGAGACTGTGCCACTCCACACACCCTGACCTCTCCTGACTTGAAAAAAGAAAAATCTGCATTTTAAGCGTGAATTCGACTCAACATGTTATGTATTTTCTTGTCAACAGATGAAAAGTTTAACACATAGTGTTTATGGGTAAAGCCTGCTTTTTATATCCATGTAGTTATGACTACACACATTAAATCTTTCCCTCCCTGATTCCATCTCTCCCCCACTCCCTCCTTCCTTCCTGTCTCCTTCCTTCCTTCCTTCCTTCCTTCATTCCTTCCTTCCTTCCTTCCTCCCTCCCTCCCTTCCTTCCTTTTTGTTTCAACACTGGGATGGAACCCACAGCTTTGCCCATGGACTATACCTTGAGCCCACAAATCTTTCCTTCCCGATGTATTTTTCAACTGAAATACCAGGCATGGAGAAATAATTTTTGCATACTTAAGAATAAAGAAAATATCTACCCTTTCTCTCCAAACCCACAAGAAACAAAAATCACCCACACAAACTAGATAAACACCCTCTGTGTGTTTAAGTCAAGGAAGAAGACACTGCTTGCCTAGTTCCAAAGCCCAGAGAATGGCAGGGGTTTGTTCGTTCTTTGTGCTGACCCTTGAGCGTGGTGGGGACAGGCTCAGGGGACAGGCAGATGGGCTGTGCACTGCCGAGGTTCTGGTGTGGTGGCACAGGAGTCCAGATATCTGCAGGGCAAGATAGGATCTAGAAGGGAACAAAGGGGCTGAGGACAAGGTGACATGCTGGAGGCTGGAGGGGTGGGAAGGTGCCCTCCAAAGTGACAGCAGATCCAGAAGGAAAGGAGAGGGAAAAGGGAAGAGGATCCCGGGCAGAGAGACCCCCAGCCCCTGGAGAGCAGTGTACCCTGAGGAGGCCGGAAGGTACCAGTGAGGCTGGAGACAACAGAGGGAGATGGAGGCTGAGGCAGGGTAACTTGCTAGGACTCCAGAGGCTTCCATATGCTGTCCAGTCCTTGGCCACTTCCCCAGCAGGTTTGCACTGCTTTGCCAAGAATTTTAAAAGACACTGGCTGTAGAAGAGGGAGTCTCATGTCAGTCAGAAGGTGTCCATTGAGCTGTTGGCCACTATCCCTCCAATTCTAAACATTGTGCTCCTGTGTCCCGCTGATTGTCCTTCATTAATTCACATGCAGAGCTGTGACCAGGGCGTGCCAGGAGCACTGGACTCTCCTTGCACTGTCCAGAAAGGCCACACAAATCCAGACAGGGCACAGAGAGACAAAATGCTTGAAATACATCTAAAGAAACAGTCATGGCTCTGCTCCTTTACTCACTTCTGCACTCAACGACTGCATCTGGTGTGCTCACCGTGTACTGGACAGTGTTCTGGGAGTGGGGCAGAGGGAAGAAAGTGAGCGCCCCTGTTCTAGGCCGTCACCCTGCAGAGTCCTGAGGAGTTGGGGGAGTCGGGAGCACAATGGACCAGGTGAGCACTTCTGAGCTGGGTGACGAGAAGTGATGTTGTTGATGGACTCAGGAACAGAGAAGTGGGACAGGCATCAGGGCAGGATCTGCAAGTTCAAAGCAGGGGTTTGAGAAAACTCCAGGCAAGGAGCAAGCAGCCCGCTGGGCCTGGATGGGCAGGAGCGATGTGACTGTGAGAGGAGGAAGAGGCGGGACATACAGAAAAATCCAAACTTTCCAGATCAGCAGAAGCTGCTTCCCACAGGCCTGAGATTGGTCAAGTCTGGCTTCTTTCGTTGGCAAGTGGCTTTTCTACATGGTTGGGGCCAAGCTGCTTCATGTCCTTTTCAAAATATCCATTACTGGGCCAGGGATTTAGCTCAGTGGTGTTGCCACCTGCTTTGCAAATGCAAGGTCCCAAGTTCGATCCCTAGTACCCCCCCAAAAAACACCCAAAACAAACAAACAAATAAACAAAAAACAGAAACTGTCTGTTATTACTGGTCATGGCAACCTGGGTTTCAGTCAACCTTTTCTAGGTACAGCAAAGATCTCAAATAAACATTACACCTCAAGGAGACAGAAAAAGAAGCCCAATGTTAGCAGAAGAAAACATACTAAACACCAGAGCAGTAATAAATGAAATGGAGACCAGAGAGGGTGTAGCAGCACACACCTATAATCCCAGCATTCTGGAGGCTAAGGCAGGGTGATTGCAAGCTCATGGCCAGGCTGAGCTACATAGCCAGGCCCTGTCTCAAAAGACATGCTAGAAAAAAAAATACACAATATCAATGAAATTAAGAGCTAGTCCTCCTTTTCCTCCTTCCTCTTCTTTTTGAGGTAGGGAAGATTAAACTCAGTGACACTCTACTACTGATCCCCTAGCCCTTTTTTTATTTTGAAACATGGTCTTGCTAAGTAGTTCAGACTTGTCTTGACTTTGTGATCCCCTGCATCAACTTCCCAAGTAACTGAGATGATGATCCTGCCCAGCAAGAGTTGATTCTTGGAGAAGATAAAACCAATAAACCTTACGCCAAACTAAGACACAAGAGGGAGAAGGCTCAGATGACATTAGAAATGAAAAAAGAGATTACAGGTACTTTAGAAATGCAAAGGATCCTAAGAAATGACTGTGAACAACCCAACACCAACAAACTGGATAACCTGGGACATGAGGACACATTCTAGATGCAGACTGCCTGACGAGATTGAGCTGAGAAGAACTAGAAACCAGATCAGTAGCAGCTAAGGAAATTAAACGAGTGATAAGAAGTCTCCTAGTTAAAAACAAAACCAAACCCAAGAACTGATTGTTTCACTGCCAAATTCTAACAAACATTTAAAGAAAACTAATTTAAATTCTTCATTAACCTTCCCCAAGAAATCGAAGAGGAGGGAATACTTCTAAACTCTCATCACTTATCCATCAAAGCTGGAGTTGGTATCACAGGAAAAGGAGGCCACAGACCACAACCTTGGTGAAAAGATGTAAAAACTCTCAACAAAGTATTGGCAAACAGAATTCACCAGCACATTGAGGGAATCATTCACCACGATCAAGTAGGATTTATTCCAGGGATATGTGGACAGTACAATCTGTACAAATCAATAAATAGGCACATACCTTAACAGAGTGAAGGACAAAAACCATGTGATCTTCTCACTGGATTCAGAAAAAAGGATTTTTCAAAAGTCAATACCTTTTATGATTAAAAAGTCTGAAGAAATTAGTTAAATATGTACTTCAGCACAGTGAAGACCTTATATGATACATTCATAGCTAACATTATATTTAATGATCAAAAATTGAAATCTATTCCTCTAAGATCAGAAACAAGATGAGGATGCCCATGGCCCCTGCTTCTGTTGAATATAGTACTTGAAGTCCCTGCCAGAGAAATTAAGCAAGAGAATTAAAAGTCATTGAAACAGGAATGAACAGAGTAAAATTGTCAGTTTGCTGACATGATTTTATACGTAGAAAAACTCTACAAAAAAAATTCCACCAAAAAACTGTGGGAACTCATAAAAGAATATAGTAGAGTCTCAGGATAGAAAACCAGTGCACAAACACCACTGAGGCTTCTCTGCATTAATAACAAACTCTCAAAAAGAAATCAGGGATCAGTTTCATTTATGACAGTTCCAATGAAACAAAATACTTAGGAATGAATGTAGCCAAGGAGGAGAAAGACCCACACACTAGAAGAAAACATAAAAGAGATTAATCTTGACTGTCTCCGTGAGTGGTTTGGGAGAGTCACAGCAGACCAGTAAAGCACTCTTGTGGGTGTGTCTTGTGGGGACTGTGTCTGATTCCTTACCTTGGGGACTGTGTCTGATTCCTGCCACCTTCCTCTCTGGCTCCCCCCTGCCTCCTGCTCCCGCCTGCATAACACTAAGCATTATGGGAAAAACAGCTTTTCTTGGCCACGCCCTTTGGACACAATATTTCTGCCTTGGAGCCTGCCAGCCATAGATTGCCTCCACTGGCGATGCGTCAGGATGAACCCTTCCCCCTTTAAGTTGTATGTGTCAGACATTTTGTCCTGGCGACAGGAAGCTGACCAAAATGGAACTACAAAAAAAACAAAACAAAACAAAACAAAATAGCCAAAGTGATCACGAGCAAAACAAACAAAATAGGAGGCAGGACTCTCCCTGATATCAAGCTGCACTACACATAACAGTATTTAAAACGTGGCACTGACATAAAAATAAACACACTGACCAATGGAACAGAAGAGAGAGCCCAGAAAGGAAGCTGTGTAATGATGTCAAGAATATACAGTGGGAAAAGGTCAATCATTTCAATAAATGCTGTTGGAAAAATTGATACAAACTTGCAGAAGAATGAAATTGGACCATTATCACACACAAGTATAAAAATCAAGCCAAAATATATTAAAGACTTAAACATAAAACTGAAGACTGTAGAAGTACTAGAAAAGAATATGAGGGGGAATGCTCCAGGATAGGGATCTTGGAAGTGATTTTTTTAGTTTCGGAAACCAGAGCAAAAAAAAGTGGGATTTTTATTAAACTAAAAGTACTTCTGCACAGTAGAGAATTAATCTGGTGAAGAGACAATCTATGGCTTGGGAGAAAATATTTGTAAGCCACACATCTTTTAAGGAATTAATATCCAGCATGAAGTGCAAGGACCCGAGTTCAATCCCCACTACTAAAAAAAAATCCAGATTGTATTAGGAACTAAAACAACTCTAGAGAAAGAAAAGAATATTCCAATTAAGCAGGCAAAGGGCCTGAATAGACATTTTTTTTCAAAATAGGGCCTACAAATGGCCAACAAATGTCTAACAACAACAACAACAACAAAGTTCAATAGCACTAAGCATGAGGGAGGTGCAAGCCACAATGAGATGTAAACCTATACCTATCAGAAAAGCTATTACCAAAAATTGAAAAGTGAGTATGTTGAAGATGTGGAGAAATTGGAGGGTTCGTGTACTGTCAGTGGGAATGTAAAAGTGTACCACCAAAAAAGTAGAGAGAGCCTTCAAAAATTAAAAATTGGACCCCCATATGATCTAGCAATCCTATTTGTGTGCATTTACCCAAGGACTAGAGATCAGTGTGTTACAGACTTCGGCGGTCCTGCATTCATTGCAACACTATTCACACTGGCTAAGTTCTGGAATCAATCTCAGGGCCCATCAATAAGAGAATAAAGAAAATGTGTTCACAGAGTCCTGCTATCCATCTTCAGAAAGAAGAACATTCTGACAACTGGGACAGAACTGGAGAACGATCTCACGAAGTGAAATCAGGCACAGAAAAGACAAATATCACTTGCATCCACTTATCTGAAGAATCTAAAAGAACTGAGTGTAACATGGGGTTACAGAGGCTGGGGTGCAGGGAATGGAGCGGTGATGGTCAAAGGGTAAAAAGCCTTAGACCAGAGGAATAAGCGTTTATTTTGAGATCTGCTTGGTAAATAGAGTAAATAGCTAGCTATGTGTTGTACAATTCAAAGTCACTAAGAGTAAATTTCAAACATTCTCACCACAAAAATGGTTAGTATTTGAGGTGGGCATGTTGATTAGTTTGACTGACTTTTTCTATATTGTGTTCGTAAATTCTGTCACCACTACACCATAAGTATGTAGGTTTCTACCATTTATCAATGTATAATAAAAAAATAATTAATAAGTGTATGTTTTCAAGTATGTCAGTAGGACATGGGTACAGTTTCCTCAGGGAAGCTGGAAGGTTTTCCTCTGCCTTGCTGTTGCACCTGCTGGCCTTTTTGTGCTGCTCAAGACATGGAAGAAAGCACCTTTTCTCTTTTTCTCCTCTTCCTCCTTCCCTCTTCCCCTCTCTCTTCCTTTTTCTTAATCTCAGGTGAAAACAAATATTTTTTTCCCATCTTAGCCACACTTCTGTTTTCATGGCTCTTTTGGGATTAGAAAAAAGAGATGTGAGAAGATTGTTAGGTAGCCTATTTCTCACGAGGGAGAGATGGTACCGGCCAGCATTTGTTGTGCTGGATGTTTGTTTTGTTTTGCTTTGTTTGGTGGTGTCGGGGACTGAAACTACGAACTTCACATTGAGCCATGTCTCCCATCAGTTTTCATTTTGAGACAGGGCCTAGCATGTTGCTAAGTTGCCTAGGCTGAGCTTGAACGTGCAGCTCTCCTATCTCAGCCTCCCAAGTAGCTGGGATTATAGGTGTGCAAGTGGCTTTTAACATCTGAAACTTCAGCAGGGGCACTCTGCATCCCTGGCTGCTGGTGTGTTAGGGGTGGCCTTGCTTGCCCTCAGAACTCCTTTCTTCTTGGTGTATACCAGCTTTCCAGTGGGAATTACGTTCTCATGCACATGGTTCTGTGGGGCCACCAGGTTCTAATTCTAGGCCCAGTCTTTCCTAGCATAGGTCTGTGATGCGTGATAACTACATTCTCCTTGGGCCTGGGACTGTTCTTGTAGGCTACTGGGAGAGATGCTGTGGATTCTTGGTGACTTTTTGTCATGGGGGATTGGGGAGCACCTGGGCCCCAAGAGAGGCAGGAGGAGCCTGAAAAGGAAAGAGGTGCATTTGGGAAGCGTCATGGCGAAGTCCCGGATGAAGGAAGTTGCATATGGCAAAGACGGTAACTGTACACATCACCACACGACCCTGTGAGGTCAAGTGTCCTCGTGATCCCAGCTCTAATGTCAAGGAAACCAAGACTCAGAAAATGTTCACGAGCCGGCTACCATCACAGCTGGAATGCCCCCAGGGCAGAGCTGGAGCATGGATCTGCCTTTCTCTGAAGTCTGAAACTCCAGCTGCTGCTCTGGGCCTGGCTGTCTGCACTCTGCAGGTCTGAGCCTGTGTCCATTTGTTATCTCTGTCCTGAGTCTTGGTTCTAAAAGGGAAGACCACATCCCTTTAAATGGGAAGAGGAGCATAATTTGAGCTTTCATGTTCATCTGCACATCGCACGTGTGGCAACGAGGTTGGAATGTCATTTGATCGGCATCAGAAGTGCCTGGGGTATTGGTGGACCGCACTTACCACTGTATCTTGGGGAGTCTCAGGCTTATAGCTTTGGGGTCCGTGCCTGGTCCCTGGCCTTCTTCTCTGGCGATGCTTCCCTGCTTCTGGGCCTACATGAGATAAGCAGCTCTGCTCTACTAAACCCTCCCGCTATGATGTTCCTGCCTTGGAGCCAGCTGACCATGGACTAATCCTCTTCAAACGTGAGCCAAATGAAACCTCTCCTCTTATAAGTCATGGGTGTCAGCGACTGTGTCCCAGCAATAGGAAAGCTGACTAGTATGAGGTATGTTTGGGAGAGAGTTCTAAAAGGAAAAGGTAATGGCTGGGGTGTAGCTCAGCACAGAACATGTGCTTTGGGTGCTGAAGCCCTGGATCCCGTCCCCAGCACCACAAACAAAAAGAAAAGGAAATGAAGAGAAATAAAACAAGAAGTGCCAGGGGAAATGGTTCTTTTTCTGAGGGATCCACTTCTCCAGCCTGTGCGTGCTTGCTGGGACCCAGACCTGCAAACCTGGTCTTGGTCTTGCCCTCATAGTTTATTCTTCCCCTGCTGCAGCAGACCTCACTGCCAGCAGAGAGCTGTGCCTGGAATGCTCACCAGAAAGGAGAGGCAGGGCCAGGACAGGGCTTCTGTGGGCTGGGCATTGGGGCGGTCACTTCCCTGCGATGCTGTTAAGCTGATTATTTCCTGTATCAGAGGACTCCAACCACTGTCCCCAGAGGTTCTGCAGGGCCAAGGGCGAGTGGCAGATGGCCCGAGGAGATAGCTTGCTCATTCTCCAGGCAACTGGGCAGGTTCACAGGGGTCACCCCAAGTGGAGGCTGGACAGGCTGTCCGTCCAGTCACACCTGGAAAGGCAGGACTTGGGGCCTCCTTGTTTTCCCCTGAGCATTCAAAGTGAAACTGTCATGCACAGGGGTGTTCACCCTGGCAGAGGCCCATTTAGACAGCAACAGAAGGACCTGGTCTAAGAGTACTGACCAAGGCTGTAACACACTGTCACTGTGCAGTTGTACCCTGCACACGAACAGGTTACAGCTCTCCATACCAGTAGCCTACAGGCTTCTGAGAGCCATTCCCAGCTCCTCCCAGCACAGGCAGCCCAGTGGAACTCTGCATGGGGAGGGCAGCTTCTGGCCTTTTCTTTGCCCTGATCTACTTCCTGTGCACAAAGGCCTCATGACCTGCATCCCCCAGCACAGCACACCTAACCAGTGATTGGCATTCTGTGTACACACCTGCTCAGAACGTTTGCATTCCAAGTTGCTGCGGGAGGACCTTTCTGACATTTCTTTTGCTCCATGCATTGTGGGCAGACCACCTAACTTGAGCCTGGGAGTGCTCTGCTGCTATGCTTTGGGTCCAGCCTTCCAGAATACCTCGGAGAGAGCCAGTCTGCACGAAGAGCACTGTGACAGACAGTCTCTGTCATCTTCGGCGCTTGCTGGCTTCTGAGCACAGCCCCCCCCCCCCACCGGAAACACACAGTCTCACAGGTCTCTGGGATGCCCACTGAGCCAAAAGCTAAGGGGCATGCGTTCGTCATGTTATCTTCACTTATACAGAAATCATTCTCAACCCAGATCTCTCTACAGCAGCAACCCTGCCTCCTTCTATTGCCGAGGGCTGTAGACTCCTAGGTGGGGCCACAGTGCCTGTGTGGCAGGTACAGCTCAGAGCTGCACAGGGCACCCCTGGGCACTTCTGGAAGGCAGTGACGAAATCAAGGAGACTCTCTCTTCCTTCTACCATGATCACACCCGTGTGTCTCCAGCGCACAGTAAAAAATACCGAAGCCATAAAGCCAGTAAAAAGAAAATAGATATCTAGGAGCCTTGTAATATGGACTAAGATTTCCATTTCAGTGAAATTTGTCCAAGGAGAATGCCTGCAGCTGAGCAGAGAATTTAACTCTAAGCTCCCTGGCAACTCAAGAAAAGGAAGAACAGAGGAAGTTATTTATTACCTTCCCCCGCAGAATTTTACCGCCCCATCCAAAGAAATCAGCTTCTTTCACATCTGCTGTGTGGAGCCTGTCTTACGCAGAGACACATTCTTCTCTGTGTTCTAGAAATTTCTCTTTGTTCCTAGGATCGGGGGCTTTCTTAGATGTCTGCTGATTTCTGTTGTAATCTGCTATGATTTGTGGTGCGGTGTTTAACAGTTTAACAGTTCCACAGACTGGAAACACACATCTTTAAATTGTGGGATGTTTTCCCAAATCTTCCCTTTAATAAATTGGGCCCCTCTGGGGGCTCATTTTTCTCCTTCCAGAAATCCTAGTTTTCACATGCCCGATTTCCTGGCTTGACTTCTTTTTTTTTTTTCTTACTTAGTGTCTATCCATTTGTCCTTTTACTTTGCTTTTTAGAAGATACTGCTTCATTTCATTTTCTAAATTTTCTACTGAATTTTTAAATTTCTGCCATTACATTCCCAAAATCCTAATTCTTTTACATAGACAATGGCATGCTGAACTATAACAAACACTTGTTTAAATGTACTGTTGTTGTTGTTGAAGCAAATCATTTATAAGATACAACACTTTGGGTCTTTACTGTCCCCCAAATCAGCCTGTGGCACTGGCGGGGGTGATGGAAGCTTCAGGAAGAGGCTCCTTGCCGGAGGAAGTTCAATTATGGGAGATGACAAAGTGTCCTCGGAGGAGACGCTGGGACCCTCCCCTTCCGGTCTGGCTCTTTGATTTCCGGCCACCATGAGCTGGGCGGTCCCTCCACCACACACTTTTGCCATAATGGATGTGCCCTGCTGCCACAGGCTCAAAGCAGCAGGGCAGGTAACCATAAATAGAAGCCTTAGAAACTATGATCCAAAATAAACCTTCCTTCCTTTGAGTTGTTTGTCTTAGGCATTCTGTTCCAGGGACAGAAGGCTGAATAACAAACATAGTGACCAAAATGGTGGTGGTCACATTAAAGTATCATAAATGTGGGGGTGATGAGGCATTTCCAAACCCACTGTTTTTCTTACAGAAGGAGAGCACAGAGTCTGGCTGGAGACTTTGATGGTTACTTTCCATTAACTTTGAGAATATATTTCCAAATCATTCTCTCAGTCGTTACTGGCCTTAAAAGAGAATTTGCCATATCAAAACTTGTATGGAGAAAGAAATTGAATAAAGCAGAACAGAACAGAAACAAAACTAGCAAACAAAGAATAGAGCACAGGCCAAAATGGCAGGAGGGAGACCAAATACAGATGTAAGTGTGTATGAATGGGTTCTTCTCTAAGAAAAAGGAAAAAAATGGATCCCCTGCTTGCAAGTCAGGTCTGAAACATGGCGACGGAGACAGCACTCAAACTAATGACTCTCAGGTAAGCGAGGAGCAGAGAGGAAGTTGGGGAGGGGGCTTGCCAGCAGCAGAGTTCAAAGAGCTAAGTGGGCACAGGGAGGTGGTGCCTCCCTCCTGAAAGGGGGAGGCAATCAGCACAGGATGGGCCCATCCTGTTCCTGGGTTAATTATCAGCTAGATGCTAATGATCCCCAATTTGCATCAGGCGCATCCCATCTATCACCTCCAATGCACTCCTTCCAGTGGTGTCTTCAGCCCCCCAACCCAGCTGGCTCTGACCTAAGGGCCAGCCAGAGTGACCAACTGTCTGTCCTGTGTGTCACAGGCCGAGGGGTTTCCAGAGACGTGGAGTTTCCAATTTGAGCCCAACGGCCTTTATTTCTAAAGGCCAGCACAGATTAGAACTGTAGACTCCTTTCTGCTTCTTTTGTCTCAGAGTACAAGGATGGCAATCACCACGCTAGGGGCTGTGTGCTTCTGTCCACACGCTCGTGCATGGTACTGGTGCTCTGTGGCATGAAAGAAGAAATGAATGCGAGCGTAACATCAGGACCCTCCCCATGCTGTGTGATAGTGTCTGGCTACGCAAGGAACTCCAAAGAGACTGCTTGTAATACATCTGAAATTCAATGCAAAACAACAAAACACAGCCACATCTCCGTGTGTGAGTGTGTGTATGTGTGTGTGATAACCTTTCCTTAGCCTTGCAAACATCTACACCCATTTGTTTTGCTTTCCAAAGACTTTATTCTTGCAATACATTCTATTTTCTGTAGACTTTGGGATGTCTTCAGATCTTTGTTCAATAAGTTTGGGTTCACAAAGCAACCAATTAAATTTGACTTAAGCATCTATCCCTAACTACGGTTTTGTTTTTGTTTTTGGTGCTAGGCAAGAGTTCTAGCACTGAGCAGCACCCCCAGCCCTGTTTTTCTCTCGGTCATCGCTCATCGTGGTACCATTTACAGAAACACTTTCTCCTTCCTAAATATTTATTAATGAGGCATTTTTATGGCTAAGCATGCCTTCTAAATATTTACCTTGTAGAGATCTTCTTGCAAAGTTCTGTTTATGAAATCGCAAGGAGAGAGTGAAAGCAATTCTGACTTCACAGGACGGGAGTGATTTTAACAGTGGTGAAAGCTGGTTTGGTTACTGGCTTTGCTCCAGCGTGATGGACTTTTTCTGTCTCTTCTCCTATTGTGTACATGAGAGGATCTAGCTATCGCAGTGTCAAAGAGCAGAGTGAAACCCCAGAACTGAGAGCTGGAATCCTAGCTTCTGGTTCACAGCAACTGAAGAATGGTGCATACTACCAGCACCTGCCTCACTAGGCCCCAGGACGCACCGATCCCAAGCATATCTTCTCACACACATCAGCTAACACCTTGGCTTCTTTCCCCTCTGATATCACAACTTTTTCTGCTCCTGACTGTCCAGCTTCCTCTGCATTTTGGCTGGATGGCAGAGTATCTGTGCCTCCAGTACAGCCACAGTCCCTCTTGAATGTTAGAGGGCCGTCTTGAATGTCAATATGTACTCAGGTTCCTGGACTTGTGCAGCAGATTTTTTTTTCCAGTTTTTGGCTGACAAAATGGGACCCAACTGAAGCGGGTGCCTTTTAGCACTTTGCTTGGTTAAGAGGGAATTGGCTTGCTCTGCTGAGTTTATATGTCAATCTCTTCAGAGAGTTTGAACTTGCATTTTGAATATGTGCTTAGATATGTCTTAGTTATTTCCTTCACTGCTCGGACGCAATACCTGACACCCACAGATTAAGGAAGAAGTTTATTTTTGGCTCACAGTTTGTAGAGGTTTCAATCCATCATTGGCTGGCTCTGAGGCAGGTGGCATGGCAGAGGGGCCTGGTTGAGGAAACAGCTCATGTAAGGGTAAGCAGGAAGCAGAGAGAGAGAGATACAAAGAGAGAAAGAGAGAGAGAGAGAGAGAGAGAGAGAGAGAGAGAGAGGAAGAGAGGGAGAGAGAGATCAAGGGAGGAGGAGGGAGATAGATCCTTCTGAGTCAATCTCCAGTCCACCTCCTCTGATCAGGCGTCACCTCCCAGCATTCCATTCAGCTAAAAATTCATCAGTGGATGAGGACCACACACCCATAACCCAGTCACCTCCTCAAAGCTCCACCTATGACAGCATGAGGCTTTTGGGGAGACAGCCAGATCTAAACCATAATAGTGTACAAAACAAATGCCACCTGCTTTTGGAGAGTGGAGTGTTATTACTTAAAATGACTTGGGCTGTTTTATTACATAGCTAGGGGCAGGTCTTCTCAGTTGGGGTGTCACATTCCCGGGGTGTTTTTACACAGTTGGTGTATGACTTAAAGTGATTTATTATTGGCAAGATGTAAAGTACTAAATTTGGCAAATGTGGTAAATTGCATTAGCAGTATTACCTCCTCAGTGGCACCCTTTGTCACCTGAATTTATTTGCCAGGATCATTGGCTGGGGAGCAGAGTTGGGGTGACATCCAGCATGCAGGAGTTGTCTCCTGTGCCAGGCGAACCCCTGGGACCATTGCACCTGTGCCCATCACCTGTCTGCCTCGCACACAGTTGCCACCTTCATCTTCTGGTTGTGAGTGACTCTGGCGAGTCAACTTGGAGAGAACCGCGTTATGTCATTTGTTTTCCAAGAACATGTCCAGGGCCATCTCTTTCTCTGTGTAGCAAAAGAGGTGGTTCTGGGAAAGGCGCTTGATGTCTGCTCTGACTTGCAAACTGCTAAGCAGAGAGAAAGGAAGCAGTGAGTTGCAGGATTCCTATTAGCTTAATAGTTCAAGTGCACTTTACAAAACTAAATTATGTGCACTAATGGAAGAAGGAATGAGAAGATAATGAAAAATAGGCACAAAACCTAAAGGCCTTTACGTTTAGCATCCCAGTGTGTCTACAACCATGTGTCCTGCTCAGTTCTGCTTCCTTAGGAGAGTTTCCCACCCAGTGTGCATTCCCATCTGTGGTGAGCAAGCCCTACACCCCCAGGAAATGTCACATATGTGAAACAAGGAAACTTGACAACTTGATATTTATTGCCGAAATACATAAATCATATAATCTCCATACTCTTCATTAAGTGTGAATTAAAACAACAAACAAACAAACAACCCAACACTGCACCTAAGTAAACAGAGCTGTAACAATCCACGCAGGTCTAATAACAAAGTACATCTACCGAATTTCATGAAACAGACCACCTATGGATGGGTCCTAATTACTCATCCTGATGGGAAATGTGGTTTCAAGCTGTCTGTGGGAGTTTGTCTAAAACTTAGTATCTTTTCAATAGCACTTTTTTATCTTGAAGATTCACCTAGCCATTACACTTGAGTTGCCCCATGGTGCCCACCAAGCTGCTACTGAGGATTTAATTCTTCCACTTTGGGCACAGGTGTTTCCCATCTATTCCATTAGAGGGGCTATGTCTTTCATTCACTGTTGGAACCTTGTGGAGTGCAAAAAACAGGGTCAAGTTCAGCTCACTGCCCTTCCCTTGGAAAGAGTCACAGAATTCATTTTGAGATCACACATTTGAAGTCACTTGATGCCATCCTCAAGCCACGGTCACCTGATGCTGACTCCCAGGCCAGCCTCTGCCTTCTGCCTTTTCAGACACCAAGGGACCTCAGCACGGGGTGGGGGGGTGGTCACACCAGAGGTAGCTGTTGCCAGGTGTGACAGGAAGCCCCCTTCCCAGGGCATACACACAGCTGCCACCTCACCTCCGTCTTCTGATGAAAGCCCTTCTGTTACGGTATCTAAATGTCCCCCAAAGCCTTAAGTAATCATAGGCGGGGCTTTTGGACGGTGACTGGATTGTGGGGGTTTACAGCTGCCTTGCTTTTAGGAGGTGGGGCCTGGCTGGAAGAGGGGGCGTGGCCTGGAAGAGTGTATTTCCCTTCCCTGCTCTGCACGTCTCTGTTTCCTGTCTGCCCGTCCCTCCCCCCGCCCCGCCGTTCTGTCCTACCTTGGATTTAGCAGACTGTGGACTGAAATCTCTGTGAACCCTGCACCAAAATAAACCTCTCCTCCTTTAAATTGTGGGTGTCAGGCGTTATGATTAAGACTAGGTCCCAAAGGAACCCCTTTCCTCCCAGACCCTCTGTGCTGAGCTCACCAAAGACCACGCCTCCCCCTTTTGAAATCATTCCAGGTCAGTCTGCTCTACAGCTGCGGCACATGGGAGGTTTTCCAAGGCTGGCTTGCTCTTGACTGCCCAGGGTGGGTCTCCTGTCTGGATGTTGGAGGAATATCTCATCTGAGTACAGTGGGGAGAATGAGGCTACCTTTCACAACAGAGGCTGAATCCAGGAAAAGGAATAGCTTCCATCTATCTCAGGGGCTCTTGATGTCTCACCCCTTGCAGCCAGGGCTCCTCCCCAGATGGACCAACCTGGGCTGAGTCCTGATAGACAGGAGCCAGCCCTGTGCTCTCCCAGGTAGCCAAGGTGGTGCCTGTGGAGGTGTAGGAGTCCAGCACACAGGCAGCACCAAGCCTGGCCTCTCTGTTTTGGGGCCAGTGGGTCTGTCCTGTAAGGGGCTTTTCTGCTGAAAGCCACCAGTCAGTTTCTTTCACTGGCCACTGAGAGCCTCATCTAGGTGCACAAAGAATAGCAGAATGCACGAATGCTCTGGTGTGAAGCCTGATTTGGGAGTTCCCCGTCACCTGGCCCCACCCTTGTGACCTCAGGTATCAGCTGTCTCTTCTGGAAAATGGGATAATAGTAGCAATAGTAGTAGCAATCCCACCTTTATAGGCATGACCATAAAATCGTTAAGTGCAGTCATTAAATATGTACATACAGTGTTTGTTTGCCTGCATGCCATGAAAAGGCACCACAGATTGGCTCAATTCTGGGGCTGGGAGTCTGAGATCAAGGTGTGGGAAGGGCTGGCCTTTTCTGTCCTTGGCTAACAGAGGGCCTCTGCTTTTGGTATCTTTACACGGTGTTTGCCGGCGTCTTTATCCTAGTCCCCTCTTCCTACAAGGATATCAGCCACCTGGATTGGGGCCTGCCTGTGTATTCACATTTTAATGACCTGTGAAAAGGCCCCATATCTAAATACAGTTTGCAATTTGAGGTTCTGGGAGTAGGAGTTTTAAGGGGCCAACAACTCTACCAATAAAAAAATACTGCAGAGTATGGCAAAGTATGATCATGCTGGCCGCAGTCAGTCAAAGCTAACTGCCTTTGTCTCTCCCCTGTGGACAGAGGACTCATTCTGGAACTGGCTTCCCCAAGAAGCACCTCATACCAGGAGAATCTTGGCCAGGCTGTGCTTGGCTGATGCTATTGTCATCATTGTTTTTAGCTTCGGCACTTTGAGGACATTAGGAACTTCAGTGTATTAGTGGGCACGCTCCGACAGGGGAAGGTGGAGGCCTGCCCTCCTTTACCAGGTTAGGGGCCGGGTTCCTTGTTGCCCCACACCCCAAGGACAAGATGAAGCTTCCCAGGTCTCTCTGTTCGGTTGCCTCTGAACACAGGGTGCTCCGACTTCCCCGTGTCAAAGGAGGTGCTATTTCTGCAAGGTACAGGCTAGGAACACAGGCAGCTGGAGAATCCCTTTCCCTGAGTCCGTCCTCCCCGGGCTTCTTGCTGGCTTCCGCAGAGGATGCTGGGTGACACTGGGCAAATCATCCTAGCAGAATGACCTCCAACCTGCCAGGGGCTCCTGCGCATGCTCCTCAGTGCATCCCATCCACCCTGGAGGGCGGACCAGCCCAGAATCTGGAAAATGCTGGCTGTGCCTGACACCTGCATAGCTCTGCACAGTTTCTTTCTCCTCTCCCCCAGTGACAAAAGTCACACAGATGAACACATTTTCTGGAGAACTGGAAGGCAGATCAGGAGCACATTGCAAAATACTCTTGATGTGTTATATGCTGCTTTCCTAAAATAAACTGAATCTGCAACTATGTATGTTGGAGTCTTGTGGTTCTGGTAACTGGCTTATGATTCAAGGTTATGTTTAGAAGCAAGTTTTAAATAGGGGTCCCTCTGGTATTTCCAGGAATCTGACCTCAGAGGCGGCTAAGGAGAGGGCAGTGGGCAGCCCTTGTGAGCTCTGCTGAATGCTAACAGCACATTCCTGCTTTCTGAACGCTTCTCCTCCCCCAGTGTGAGTAATGTGCCATTGGGAGGAATCCCCCTTCCAGCTTCACCATCAAACGCATTGTCAAAATGATGGGTTGTTCACTCAGCCGTGAACTGGGCACTGGAAATCAAATGTCACAGTGCAATTATAAGGAATCTCAGAACAACTCAGGTATGGCCAGAGGTGATGCATCACCATGGAAACCAGAAGCTTTCCACTCACAGAAAGTAGAATAATTAGGATCATATTATCCTGGATTCCTGAAAAGTTATTGTTCTTAAGGAACAATATTTCTTTCCTCTGACTTTTCTCACCTTCCTGCTTATCCATCCTACAAACAGTTATCTTCTGTTGTATAAACCAAAAAGGTAGACATTTAAAAAATATTGTGATAGCTTCTTGATGAAAATCTAAAGCCTGAAGACTGTTGGATGGGAAGGTACATAAAGACGGGAAGAGAACTGATCTGCTCCCTTTTAAACAAATGTACAGGAGAATTGGTGAAAGAATGAAGAGGCTGAGGGATGTGATCAATGTTGCTAGAATCAGAGTTGTAGATCTAGTTCTTTCTTCAAAGAACTAAAAAGCTGCCATTGCAATTTTATTTATTTATTTAAAAAAAATTTTTTTTGGTACTGGGGATTGAACTTGGGTCCTTGTGCTTGTGAGGCAGGCAGCGGAACCTCTGAGCTAATTCCCCGGTCCACACTTTCAAAAATTATTTTAAAATGGTGATATATCACTTGAAGTCAGAAAACACAATAACATGCAAATGCAGCTTCACCAAGTAATTGTGAAAACAACTTTGCTCACAGTTGAGAATGAGCAAGAAGGTCCCAGATATTTCTTTCCCAATCACAAATCCAGCCTCCTGCCCAACATGCCCACTGCCCTCTTTCTGTGATAAACTTTTCTTTGTTTAGTCTTTTACACCCCGCAATATAGTATGGAATATTCTAGAAAAGTGTACATACTACACAATTCTTAGAGCCTAAGCTAGGTTGACAAATGTAAAACCAACACCCCGATTGAGCTGTGCAATACTCCAGAAAGTTCCTGCTCACCCTCCTGTTTAATCCTCCACTTTTTAGAGGCCAGGACAGATCTGATTTCTGTAACTATGGGTTTTGTTTGCCAGTCTCTAACTGCACGGAAGTGAGTCATGCATTACGTACCCTCGTGTGCTTGGGTTCAATGAGTTCTTGAGATTCATCTCTGTTGTTGTAGAGATAACTCATTTGTCTTCATTGCCAAGTAGTGGTGTCATTGCATGGATTTGTTAATAAATATTCTGTTAATGTATATTTGTGCTTTCTTTTCTGTGTTGTCATTCATGAATAAAGGTACAATAAGCATTCTTGCATAAGGCATTTTCCCCCCTTAAGTTTATTGGTACATTTAAAGCAAACAATGCAGTTACATTCATCATTGAGGTCTGGTACCTCTCTATAATCGATCATCGTTCTTATTTTTGTCCCATTCCCCTGCCCTCCCTTCACCCCTTTGAACTTTCCCTGTTTACAAAGACTTTGTTTCCATTTTTTCCTTTCCCATAAATCTTCTTGTAAACATATGCTTCCATTTATCTTGGGTAAATCCCTAGGAGTAGAATTGCAGGGACTTAGCTTGGAAATGGGTTTGGCTTTGTGAGAAACAGATGAACAGTTTACCAGAGAAGCAGAATCATGTCACACAGCCACCACAGCTCCACTCTTTCCAGCGTGGTCTGGTCAGTTTAATTTCAGCAGACGAGTGGAATCTCATCGTGGCTTTAATTCACATTTCCCTGGTGAATAAGAATAGCGAGCAGCTTCTCATAAACCGTGGTCCGTTCATGTAGCTTCTTTTGTGAAGAGTCTATTCAAATATTTGGCCCATTTTTAGAAAATGGAGTTTTACCAGATATCATGGTCCGTTCTTGTAATCCCAGCACTCTGGTAGGCTGAGACAGGAGGATTAGCCAGTTTGAGCCCGTCCTGGGCAACTTAGTGATTTAATGAGCCCCTGTCTCAAAATAAAAAATAAAAAGGGCTGGGGATGTAGCTCAGTGTGAAAGCCCTGGGTTCAATCCCCAGTACCATCCCAAAAAATTCATTAAGGAATTTTATCTTATTTTTATTTATAAGAGTTCTTTGCATATTTTTAGTGTAAAGCCTTTTTTTCAGAGGTCTTTGTGATGATTATTTTCTTTTGATCTGCAGCCTGCCTTTTAATTTCTTAAAAGCATCTCCTTTTTCTCAGAGCAGACAATTTTAATTTTAATAAAGATTAGTTTATTAGTATTATATTTTGTGGTTTAAGTGTTTCATAGCCTAGATTTCTCTTGGCCTGAGCTGGGGTTCTTTTTCTTTTTCTCTCCCAGGTGGATGTTCTGTTGTGCAAGCACCATCTACTGAGCAGCCTATTTTCCCCACTGAAGGCGCCTGTGTGAGAGTGAGTTCATACACGCAGTGGCCTCTGTTCGGTCTTCTACCCACCTGATTTACCCACAGGTCTGACCCGTTCCAGCCCCGCAGTGCTGATGAGCATGGCTTTCTGAGTCTTGACAACAGATATTGTTAGCTCATTTTTCTTGGCCAGTATTGTTTTAGTTATTCTATACCCTTTGCATTTCCG
Organism: Fukomys damarensis; assembly: GCF_012274545.1. Classification (NCBI taxonomy): domain Eukaryota; kingdom Metazoa; phylum Chordata; class Mammalia; order Rodentia; family Bathyergidae; genus Fukomys; species Fukomys damarensis. The sequence goes on along the minus strand of NW_022900928.1, from coordinate 131,649,736 downwards.
AATACATCATAGATGCAGTTTGCAAACATCTGCAGAAATGCCTGTGAGGGACGGAATCACCTGGGGTTACTCCCTGGCTGAAAGGTGTGCAAAGGCAGCAAATCCCTCTGTGAGCAGCCATAGGGTGCCTGAGGCAGTTTTCCTAGTGTTTGGGACAACTGCAGATTAAACATACCTTCTGGGGAACCTCAGGCCCCTCTTCCTTTCCTCAAGTACTGGGGGCATAGATCATTTTGTCTGAACCCAGTGAGCCCTCAAATGGGGTGGACTTATTAATTGGTTGTTACAGTGCCTCACCATGCTGGCAGAAGGAGGCTTTGGCTCCCTGTGAAAAGTTGTAAGAAGGTAGAAATGGAGTTACCATGGCGGTAGAGACACCTTACTGACTTTTCAACTTTTGCGGTTGGTGGCAGTGGAACCCAAGGCTTCGCACAGGCTGAGTGTGAATCCAAGTGGAACCTAAGGCTAAGCACATGCTCTACCCCTGAGCTACAGTGCAGCGTAGTGCACATTTCAAATGGAAGGGTGAGGCTGTTTCAGGAAGTAACTGTCCTCCTTGGAATACTTTGATAGCTTTGGGAAAATAGATAGTAAAGGCCTCCCACAGTCGGCCCAGAGCTCTCTAAAGCGGGGAAAGGACGCACAGAGTGCAGGTGGGATGACCAAGTGTCTGGTTCTCTCAGCTCTTTGTTAGTTTTCAGATGAATCCCAGACAAATCGGGACAAGTTGGTTCTCTAGGTCCAGACACAGGCTAGGGGCTGAGCCTCCTTGTCCTCCTGAAGCTCAGTCTCCTTCCAGCGAACCTCAGCCCTGTTGACCACTAGGTATGATTCAGGCCACTTAATCCTGACTGTCTTTAGAGTGGGTGGAGTTGAGCTCTAGGACACAGAGTCACCTTCTACGTGGACCGTGGCTGAGGCAAAGGGTCTTAGTGATTCCTGGGGTGTCTTAAAGAATCACAATCGCTCAAATCTTGTTCAAGAGTCATCATGCTTAGCAGTGGGCTGCAGGGGGCTCCTGGGATTTATTGTAAAGAGCATCCGTTGTCCTCACCCTTCCACTCTAAGAAGGATCCTTGGGCAAGTTATTTACAAAAGGTCTGCAAAGACTTAATTGGGAAGAGGGAACGTGGTGGCTTCACTGACATCTGGACTCTGTCCTCCTACATACGGACACAGAGAGCCACAGATCACTACGGAAGACTGGAACCTGAACAAGGTCTCCACTGGACTTCCCTGGGGGAATCCAAGCAAGGACCGGGGCGAGGCGCATGAGAGGAAGGCTGGAAGTGGACACAGCAGAGGGTGGCCAAAACAAAACAAAGGCTTCCACGAAAAGCCCTTACTGTGCTTTTATCAGTTTACTTCCAGAGTGGTGTGTACCTGGGCCATTTGCCTTGTATGTCTCTTTAAAATTACCAAAGTACTTTTCTTTTGATTATTATGATTATTGCATTTTATTATCAATACAAGGGTGTAACCTGGCCTTGGTGATGCACAGGGAAACAGTTCCTGTAGTCAAGGGAATCGGCACCACCATCCTCCTGTGCCATCACCTTATTTGTGTGTGTGGTCAAAGCATTGACACGTACTCTCTCAGAAAGTTTCCAGCATGCCATGTGTACTACGGCAGCCCTCATGCTGAGTCTCAGATCTCTAGGCCAGTTGATCTGGTCAAGTGCTGGGCATAGGTGCAAGTCTGACCCCTTCGCCTGCTGCATCTCACGTCTTCCTCCCCGCCTCCTCCCTTCCTACTAAGTGCTGCCTCATTTTCTAGGTATCCCACTTGTACAGACAGCTCCACGTGTAAATGAGGACACGCAGTACCCCCTTCCCCAGGCTCATTTTACTCCACATGATGTCTAAGAGCCTCATCCATGCGGCATGCAGTGTCTCCTTTTTACCGGATTGAATGGTATTCTGTTGTGTCACTCTGAAGACGATAGGAAGAAAATTATATTTATCTACACACACATCTCCCATTTCTGCATCTCTTCCTTGGTGAGGAGCCCTTGGGGTGTCTCCGTCTCACGGCTGTTGGGAATAGCGCTGAGATAAGGTGGTCCTTACCTCTAGCAGTACTGATTTCACCTCCACTGGGTGTGGACTTGCCAGAGAGATGGCTGGGTAAAAAGTCTTTTCCATTTTTCATACAGATGACAGCCAACACATGCCAGAAAGTTAATATCTGCTCTTGAACACATTGCTGAGTCAACAGAGAGAATACTATATGGCTGAAAATTAGAGACTGAAAACACCACCAGAAGAACTAGAAGCAAACATTGCTGAAGGGGAGAACTGAAGTAAGGGCCGGGCTTCTGCTGGACACAGGTGACTCCTCTCCAGGAGACCTGGGGGGAGCGCCCAAGCCAGACACACCAACCCGTGGGCAGTGCTTGCCCTGCCAGCCATGAGAAATGAGGCCCATCTGCTGGTTACGTTCCTCTAGTTACTGATGCCTCCTTCACGGAAGATTTAGGACCCGTGAACAGGAAGCAAGTCGTAAAATATAGATGGGTTCTGAGCCCAGGATTTTAATGGCTCTGGGGACAATTTAAACTTATGACAGTGAACTTTCCTAGACAAAAATGTGATTTGTCTAAGGTTCATGGAGATACTGAAAATGTGACTTCCCTTAAGGGGTTGTTTCAACCCATATTTCATGTTGATTCATGAAGCAAAGTGAGAGGGGAAAAAAAATCTAGTCGTCTTATTCAAAGCATGAATATGCAAATGGCTGGACAATTTTCTCATGGAAAACAAACTGGAGGGTGGAAATGAAGCCAAGACAGAGTTGTTCACCAAAGTCACAGGAACAGTACTTGAGCTTGGACTCATATGTGTGCCTCCCACACGTGGGCACTGTGTGTGCACTGCCTGGATTTCTGACCAGCAGGGCCCTGCTATGCCTTGGTGATCCATGTTTTGGAGCAGGCCCTTACAGTGCCTTTCTGCACATCTACCAAATGTCTCTTGTCCAAGGACACCATGTGGTCACTGAGGGGTGACCATGTGGCCCCACCAGGCTCTGACCAAATTCCGACCAAAGGGGAAGGAAGTGCAGCACCCATTCCTCACTCCTCCCCACTCTGGGTGGACAGCTGGGACTTGTAGTCACTTCTGAGTGTCTTCTAAAGCTGTTGTTTGACACAAGCAGGCAAGTTGTCCCCAAGCACAGCAGCTGGGGAAGCTGTCTCGCCCATCTACCTCCCTGCCCAGGTGAGATTGGACTGGGCATGCTCAACACAGACCTGCAAGCGAGCAGCTTCCCAAGGTTGTGTAAGTATTGGGGACATTTTCATTGCAAGTGGTAAAAATGAAAAAGTATATAGATGGACATGGATATACGTATTCTGAATATGCATATTCTGAATGCATTGAATATACTGCTCTGAACATGCATCTATACACACCTTGCATATGTACATGTGCAAGACTAACACACTTGGTCTATTCAGTTACCTCTGCTTCTTTTCGTTTTCAAACTCAAATGTTCAAGGGCTGCCTCATCTGTTGACTATGACGATTGATTGAATAGTGATAACCTGGGGATTGGGATGGCTGTTTCTACTCCAGTATAATTTCATGCAAATCTCTCTGAGGAGATCTCCTGCCAGTGGTTCAAGCCAGGCTGAGCTTATGGGCCCAACTCATGGTATCTAACCAGCTACCTGCTCCTGCCCATTCCCTCTGGAAGAGGCCGAGTCCAGCCCATCTTCCCAGCAGCCCTGAGCTTGGGAGTTGCTCCTGCCCAAGGAGCACTGAAACTGGAATCTGGCTGCCAGGAGCACCCTGTAACCACACTGAGGGACAGGTCAATAGAGGTATTGGTTCTGCATTTGAGAAACTATTGAAACTCCAGTTTTGACATTGTGGGTCCATCCTTTAGGATAGGATGAGTCTTTACAATTGTATTTGACTATAATCCAAGACAAATCTAGTTGACTCCTTGATGATGTAAAAGCATAGAAATTAGAATCATCATTCATTATTCCAGAGGGGGAAAGTGAACCCCAGGGAAAGGCATGGAACTGTCCCCTGGCATATAGCCAGTGCCAGTCCTGGGAATGGAGCCCAGCATTTCAGTGACCAACGTTCTCAATTATTTTGTCACAAATTATCCTCTTGTGACTTTGTCTTCTAGAACACATAAATATTACCTTTCATCCTTCCAAATGACTGGTGCCAACCCTTGGTGTTAAAAGAGAATATTTACAGGAGAGTTCAATTATGATTCTCAAATACATGGCAAAGATTTCATTTAACTCGTTAATGAATGTGGGGACCAGTAAGATGTTTCAATCTGTTTAAAAGAGAATTCGAAATACACCGACTATAAACATGACAAGGGGAGCAGAGATAATAGCATACAAAAGTGGATCAATAATCACTTGCATCCCACTAGACACCACTGATTTGCATTTCTGTAGACAGAAATAATTTGCATCCATATCAGTATTATTTTTTGCAGACTGGATCCCACAAAGAAAACACAATAAGCCTTTTAAAATTTCAAAATCTTGTGCAATTTTTTCCTAACAGTACTGGGAACCAATAGCTATGATTTAAGGAATGAGGGTCTGAAGTAACAGCTTTTAAAAGTTTTCTTGTCACTATTTTCTCTCCATGTATGCACTTTCCACTTGTCTACCAGAAGTCTGATTTAAAATGCAATCGAGTTTGGAAAGAAATCCTATTTAATGCCTCCCTTTCCTCCCTGTTTTGACAAGTGACATTTTTACAATGCTGCGGGGTCATGGTCAATAATTTTACAGCCCTGGTGGAATGACTTCAGACCCGTAGTAATTATCTATGTCTGTCTCCACTTCTTTTCAACTGCGCCTCAGTGGCCCTGGGGACATTCATTTCTCCCCTTTCCTTCTTGGACAGAAACTCAAACATGTCCAGACCAACCCTAGGAAGCTTAGCAAGGTTTCTCTTTTTCAACCAGCCCAACTCTGCCAGTGTGGTTCTTTAGACATGAGTCCTTTCTTATTTATTTCACTCTGCCTGCTGCAGGTCCAGGTAATCCCGCCTAGACCTTGGCTGTGGTCCTTGTGCTTGTGCCTGCAGCAGGTCCAGTGTCCATCCTACTCCTTTCAAGACCCTGCCATGCTGGTGTCTCCACCCTAAGGGAGCCCAACCCAATGTATCTCTGTGTCCCTCTTCTCCCAGACCAGGGGTTAACACCCCCTTGCTGTTGTCAGAGTGCTTTGCAGCCCGCTCCTGTGGGCACCTCCTCCTCCTCAGCCTCACTTTAGTCTCCCTGCACCCCGTCAGAATGTCTTTGGGTCCCTTGAACACACAGGGATCAGCATCGCCCTGTCTCCCCGACATCTGTGCCCACCTTCGCTGCTTCTGCCCTACACAACCAGCCACTGCTGCTGGGAGCTTGAGGCTGGGAAACCATCAGAAGACGGCCAGATCTTACAAATACATTGTGCTGCTTCTCAGATGTAATCACAGCCACTGAGTGGTCTAGGAGAACATATGCTTTGCTAACATTCTGTGAACACACATTTGTACCTGAACCCTTAGTCTCATCGTCCTCTCTCAAATTTTTCATTTTTATTGGCACATGGTTCCAGCACATAATGATTGCATCACCGTGGGGACTTGGCATACGTGCACAACAGATCTTCATTCTTTTGCCTTTGTGTTCCTTTCCCCCATCCCCATCACTCTCTTGGCCCCTTTCCTGTTTAACCTTACCATGCTTCACCCTTAGGACGTCCAGGTGTTGGGTGTGAAGGGAATTCGGGGTTGCCTGAGGACAGCCACACAGAAGCACCTTGGGTCCCAGAAGCGCGACAGAAGCAGCATCTCTGGATTCTTTCAAAAACAATTTCAGTAAAATTTATAAAGTTAGAATTACTGATTGGTCTAGACATATTAATAGTCTATGCATGTTACATGGACTTTTTTTTCCATGAAAATACTGTAGTCGTTCTACCTCAGTAGCAGGACATCACGATGTGCAAACAACAGAAACAGTAATGTAGTAGAAATTATTGAACCTGGGCCTGGGGTGTAACAAAAGCAATGGAAAGATGAAAGCTGGGCTTAGAATCTTCAGGACTTTTACTGGTCCAAAGGGACATTGGCGCTCTGTCTATAAAGCCAACAGGAAGCAGAGGAAAATGACATTGGCCAGAATCGGTGGCTCCAGGAGATCTATAAGCGACTTCTGTGTACTGCTCGATACACTCAGGGAGGGTATACAGTTGTATCCTTCCTGGTTCCTTTAGATAGTGTTTATTTGGCAGAGTCAAGTATAATTTCAGGTGTAATCCAGAAATTCTGCTTTGGGGACCACCCTTAAAGGCAGCATGTTATTAACTCCTTTGGAGAGTTCCTCCAAGAAGTACGTGGTAATTTGTAAGTGAGAGACCCAAGGGGAGAATCCATTGCATCAGTTGAGAACAGTCTTTTTCTTTTTAAAGCTAAAGCTAAAACAGAGTATTGTAATTATTTTAGTTCGGCTAACTCTTGGATAAGGTTAGTGCCACCTACTTGGGCCTCATGGTTCAGTGAGAATGTGCTTGTGAAAAAGATGACTTGGTGTTTCATTCTATGATTCCACTATCTGGTATATGCAGTTTGACCTTAGTATCTGTGGGCTCTCTATCCTGGGGTTCAAACAAACACAGATTGAAGATATCCAAGAAAGAAAAACCTATCTGTCTGGCCACATACAGACTCCTTGTCTTTATTCCCTAAACAATGCAGTGTAACAAGCATTCACGTAGCATTTACATTGTACTTGGTATCATAGTGACCCAGAGGTGATTTAAGAGGTGATTTATTTGGGAGGATGTGCAAATACTATGTCTTAGTTACTTTCTTGTTCCTGGGACAAAATACCCAATACCCCCAAGTTAAAGGAGGGAAGTTTTATTTTAGCTTGCAGTTTGTAAGGTTTCCATCCATTGTCAGCTAGCAAGGAGGGTGGTATGGCAGAGGAGAAACAGTCCATGGCATGACGGGCAGGAAGCAGCAAACAGGGAGCCTCCCTTTCCCTTTTGTCTCATCCTGGCTGCCTTTTGGGGAGTGCCACCCACACCCAGGATGGGCCTTCCCATCATCTACATCCAGAACTATGCTAAGCCAAGCAATGAACTAATCCAGTACCACACACTTTTAACCCCAGTACCACATGCCCTAGATCCAAAAAGCCTTGCTTAAGAGGGCAAGAGGCTTTGGGGAATGTCTAGATACAAACCATAATACCATGACATTTTTCATAAGTGACTTGAGCATACTCAAATGTTGGAATCTGAGAGGCCTTGAGACAAATCTCCTGAGCAAACCAAGGAATATCTATAAATCTACAATATGGTGGCAGATGGGATGATTTCCAAAGAGTGATCCTTGAAACATTTCCTTTTAAATGTGATTTAAAAGATCTTATGCTAAATAGAAAGGTGCTTTGCACTACCAATGGCAAATAAATGTTATTTTTAGGCTCACTGGCTATTAGTCTTGAAATTCTAGTTCAATATTTATTGCTAAATCAAGCCTCCCCCAAATATAAAGACTCAATTAAAAAATGGGCACCTGAAATGAACAGACATTTCTCAGACAAAGAAGTAAAAGCAGCAAATAAATATATGAAAAATGTTCAACATCACTGTTTGTTCAAGAGATGCAGATGAAAAGAACGCCGAGATTCCTCACCCCCAAAAGAATGGCTGCTATCAAGAAATCAACCAATAACAAGTGTTGGTGAGGTTGTGGGGAGAGAGAACACTTCTCTGTTGTTGGTGGGAGTGCAGACTGGTGCAACCAGTTGGTGCAACCACTATAGAAATAAATATGAAGATACCTCAAACAACTAGGATTAGAGGTTCCATCTGACCCAGCTATCCCTCTGCTGGGTATCTTTCCAAAAGAATTAAAGGAATCATACCGCAGTAGTATATGCTCACCCATGTTTATAGTGGCATAATTTGTAACAGCTAAAACTAGGAAACAGCCCAATTGTCCATCAGTTGGAGACTGGATAAAGATTTGTTTTTTCTATGAAATGGAGTACTACTCAGCCATAAATAATGAGAAACTAGAGTCATTCATAGGAAATGGATGCAATTAAGTGAAATAAATAGGACACACATGTAAATAAACGAATAGTTTCTCTAGTGTGAAAAACTAAAAGTGTAAATATGACACAAATTGTATAACTGATGATGTGAAATAGGAAGAAAAGGACTAAAGAGGTAGGGGAAGTGGGAAGGGTAGGGGAAAGGAAATAAGGGAAAAGAAAAAATATGAGCAAAGGAAAACATGGAAACAAAGCCTTTGTAAACAGGGAAAAGTAGAGGGAGGTAAAGGGAGGGCAGGGGAATGGGGGAAAATGAGAACCAAGATAAGTCATGTAAAGGTACAAGATCCTTAATGAATGAAACTGTACTGTATACCTAACAAGTACCAATAAACTCAATGAAAAAAATATTTATTACTAGTTTAAGTTAATAACTGTAACAGACAAATGTAGCTATACATTTTATAAAAGCAGCAATGCCACCTTAGATCCTGAGTTCAACCCATCTAAACAAATGCTGATGAGTTTCCTTTCTGTTCTAGTAAAGGATGACAATTAAGATTGGTTCAGTGCCACTGATGATGGAACCTGTATTTAGCAAAGCTGTCATTTTGCTGAGTTGGCTCTTTTAGAGATGACCACTAGTACGAAAAAAGCCACGAGGTGCCAAACAGGGGCCACAACGGGTGGCTGACATCTCTGGTGCCCTCAGAGCAGAAGTGGTGATGGCTATCTTGCCATCTACATAACTGGCCGCCCCAGTGGGACCTCGGGATAGTGTGAACAGAGCAGTTGGGCACCCAGCTGACTTCACACACACCCTAGATCCAGCCACCTCTGAAAAGCCCCACCTATGATCACATGAGGCTTTGGGGGGACATCTAGACACAGCTAGATATAGACACAGCATCTGCCTTTTCACTTTGCTCCAGGAATGTTTTGATTTATTATTTGTTCCATAAAAATGTGAGTTGTGAATGTTGTCAAAGTCAGTGCCCTCTTAGGGATGGGAGGGCACCCAGCACTGGTACATTGAGGTCCACACCCTAAAACATTTATTTCCACTGGTGATGTTCTTGCTGATGGAAAAGATTTCTCGTCTCTTGTCCTATGTCCCTAAGACTGAAGGTGATCATGTCCCAACACAAGGACAGTCTGCTGTGCCAACACTAAACCCAAGAAGGGACCCCAGTTTCGAGAGGGGACAATTGGGTGGCCAAAGACCTTTGACAAGAAAGGGCAGGGATGGGCCGGGGATTTCGCTCAGCGGTTTGGTGGCCTGCCTTGCAAGCACAAGGACCGGAGTTCAATCCCCGGAACCAAAAAAAAAAAAAAGGGCAGGGACAGAGAGTGACTTCAGAGTCATACCCTGGCCTGGAATAGTATGAATGCAGCACATTCTGAACTCTAAAGTAGTTTCTTGGCTGGGAGGAGTACCAGGCTTCTTGCTTCTTTTAGTGTTCACATTCTTGAATCCAGGATTTTTCCGAGATTAGCATGACATTCAAAATTGCATATGGCAGACAAGGAACATGTTGCAATACTGAATTATTCATAGTTTTTCTCTTCTGCTTTGTGTGTTTACCCATAGGCACCTCTTTAAAAGGATTACAGTGATTTTTATACACAATATATGGTCTTTTTTATATATGAATACATACACACACCTTTCTCTAAAGATTAAGATTCCTGAACACACGATATTTTGTACACACATTACTTTCCATAGCAACTGATGTCATGTCTATAAACTGCATAGTATTTTCTGTAAGCACCCACGTGTAAAAATGTGACAGGTGTGAAGCACGATTTCATTTCCTTACACTGGCAACAAGAACTGTGAATAGTAGGCTTGCAAGTAGTAATAATTTAATTAAAATTCATATTAAGATTTAATTAATGCAAATAAATTTAAAATTGCACCTCTGCAAAAACAATTTTGATTTTAAATTCTAATAGCCATTATTAAAACTTTGTCTATTAATTTTGATGGGAAATCATGCATATTTTAGAAGAAAAATATTTTTAGAAAACCCATGAAAATAATTTCAGATTTTAAAAAAGATCTTCATCCAATTTGTATTTTTCATGAAAATAGCTCAAAATTTGAACTCTCAGCATGCAATCAAACTTTATTTTTTGATCCTTTCAATTGGTGTCAATGGGATAAAGTTGTATGGAAAATTAAAAAAATAGAGGCCAGGGATTTAGCTCAGTGGTTCTGCCGCCTACCTTGCAAGTGCAAGGTCCTGAGTTCAATATCCAGTACCAAAAAAGAAAATTTAAAAAATAACATTGTGACTTTTGCTGAAAAGAACTGAAGGTAAGAAAATAACTTTATGACCTAAGTATAACCTTTTAAAAATTATATATATTTGTTTTATGACTTCCCCTGATATTGCTGGCTTAGCAAGTGAATATCCTGATTTAACACAATAATTATTGACATGAGTCATTACTATTTTGCTAACTTCGAGTTATAAAGTTATAACTGCTATTATAATATAAAAATAGCTTTGCATACTTTTATTTGCTTTTGTTGTTGTGACAATATATAAAAGGATAAAGCAATGTACAGAAAGGTAAGATGCAAATTAACAGCCTGCTTGTCTGTCGTACAGCTTCTAGACATTCTCTCCTATGGTACACAGACCCCACTTATGCTGTCCTCTTGGTTGGGCCCACGGCTGGGTCCTGGGCCGGCCAGCCCGGTGACTTCATCCTCACTTACAAGTCTCTGTTCCACCTTGATGTCCTGTAAACCTCTCACTCATATTTTTTTTCCTGTTATTTTTCTGGCTTTGTTCTGTGTATTGAATTCTGAACCCATCTGGAATTCATTTTCATTCAAGAAAGGAAAGGCTTAATTCTGTTTTCCAAACTCTCAGCCCATTTATGTATTGTACAAACATGATTTGCAGAAACATGTTTTGTGGCCTCACAAGTCTGTAATTTTTCCTCCATAATATGTCACGTTGATTTACAATGTGTGCCTGTGCGTCTCCCATCTTGTTCATTTGGGGGCCATCATGGTATATCCTGCACTGGTTTGGTGGGTGTTTGCTGGTCTTGTGTTTTTACTTGATAATATTCTGGAGTATATATCACCCCACCAACCTCTGCAATATACGTTGGGATGCTTGGCAAAGTTAACACAGATTTCTTTCTTTGTTAATGCAAAAACAAAATATAAAATTTGGGAGGCTAAGAGAAGGTCACACAATAGCTCATCCACCTGTTACATTTTGGGGGGTATTACAACATTTTTTGAAAAAATTGCTTTCTCTCAGGCTCTGGGGATGGTGAAAACACAAGTTTTTGCATGTCTGTGAGTACTGTTCTGCTTGCTGTATAGAAGAGAAGCTGCTCAGGTGTGTTGGAAAGCTGTGTTAGGGATGGAAGCCAGGGCTGGGGCCCAAAGGACTCTAACCAGGCCTGTTCTGCCAGGGTGGTGGGCAGTGAGGCCGGGGCTTCTGGAGAGGCAGTCAAGGAGGGGACTGGGAGGCAACCGTCCTGGCTGGGCACGGGCCCATGTCCTTTGAGGAAGCCACTCATGGGGAATGAGTGTGATGCTGCTAAGGAGGGGTCTCAGAAGGAAGGGGTTTGACATGGCAGGGAGACAGGGTGAGGGTCAGAAGGCAGGCAGAGCTCATTGTGGAAGATGACCGAGGCTGACTGGTGGAATCGGGGGAAAAATCATCACAGGATAGGGGTCTGCAGGGGACTTGGGGCTTCAAGATGCTGAATCCTGCGTCCGAGGTCCATCAGGGTCTGTGGACCTGTTGGGTGTCCTCAGTGAGAGCTGAGTCAGGGCTTGTCTCAGAGAGCTTCCTCCCACTCTTCTCTTTCAGGCTTCAGAAGCAGAACAAACGTAATGTCGAATATTGATGAGTTCCAGCCCTACTGGCGACTCTTCAGGCAGGCTGCCTAGAGTCGCTTCTTCCAAGAGCTGACCACAGGGCCGCCCTGGGCTTCCTTCCAGGTAATCGGAGCAGGAAATCCAGCTCCATGCGGCCCAGCCTCCCACAGACAGTTCCTTCTTGGCGGTGCTGAGATCACATACTGAAGGGAATTCGTGTACCTTTGTCAGCACCCAGTGCTTGTCGCCAGAGAGGGCAGATTTTATACAGCGCTCTCCAAATGGAACTGGCTGCATAATTTTCAGGGCCCAGAGGAAAGTACCAAGCAGTTTGAGACCCCCGCCTAGACTCTGAGCTTGTGTCCTTGAAGTGGCCTCGTCTCCCATGATGGCTCAGGGGTGCCGGGACGAAGAACACAACGCACTCCCACAATCAAGGCTTTCATCTGAACACCGAGACTCCCAACCGTCCCAGGAGAAATGGTTTGGCTTGGCAGGGGGCTCTTCAGGAAAAATAAGTTGAGAATATTTGGAGACCAGGTCTAAGGGAGACAGAGATCCAATGAAAGAAATGAAAACAGAGGGAAGGAGGAGGCTGTCTGTTTTAGGGTCCACGAAGGCGCATACCGTGGTGCTACCTGCTGGACCAGAACACACACTGTAATCAGATTTTAGTACATGTGCTGCTGAAGCGAGCACAACACACACTGTAATCAGAGACCAAGTCAGTCTGCCAACATGGACAAAAGTTAGTGACTCCAATTTGACAAATGGTGGAGAGGCCCAGGGGCGGACAGAATTAAGATGTGTTATGTACAGCATCAACACCCACACTGAGTAGTCCTTACGTATGGCAACTGTGTACCAATGCAAGTTGTTAAAATGTGACCTGCAGGGCAGGCGTGGTGTGCAAGACTCTAATCCCAGTGCTCAGGAGGCCGAAGCAAGAGTGTGGGGTGCAGGCCAGGGCCACAGAGGTAGACCTTGTTTCCAAAAAGAAGACCATAAAGATGAACAAAAGGAAAGAAGCAGCACAAGTAGTTTGAAGTGGTAAAAGGAAAGATTTAGCTATTCAGAGAGTTAAAATCAGACTTTAAGAAGTGAGGTATTAATAGAACTAGCTGTAGAGGTGAAATAGCAAAAGGGCAGCAGTGTGAACTGCATCTGAGTGCTGTACTAGTTACCAGGGCTGTGTGGTAAAGTGCCCAAGCCGGTGCGTTAGCTCAAAGCCTGGAGGCCTGGAGACCAAGATGGAGGTGTGGGTAGGGTCGGCTGCTTCTGAGCTATGCGGGGACCCTGCCCAGCCTCTCCCCAGCTCTGGGAGGGTGGGGGTCCTTGGCTCTCAGAAACATTGGCCCACCTCTCCCTTCCTTCTTCACGTGGCCCACCCCTACATGTGTCTCCGGATCATAGTTCCTCCCTTGCACAAGGACACCTGTTGTACTGAATTAGGGGCCACTCTACTCCCCATGTGACTTCATCGTAAGGAGTCACATCGTCAGGGGCCCTATTTCCATGGAAGATCCCATCCTAAGGGACTGGGGGCTAGGAATCCAGTATGTGAGTTTGCCTGGGAACTGGGGGATGTAATTCAACCCACAGCAATGGTCAATAAGATAAAAGCATGACTGTAAAGAGATCACTGAAAGAGAAACATCGAGAGTGTTATTTCATAAATGTAGATGACACCGAGGCAGACATAAGACTTTTCAAATATTAGGATATGAAATGGGAACTTTTCATGTGAACAAAACTGCAAACAAAAGGCGATCTTTTCTGTGAAATAAAATGAGAACAAAACACCTAAAACGGGGCCTACCCTTGGATCGGGCTGCGGAAGCCTTTTCAGGTTGAGACCCAGAAGGTGGTCCTCAGAGAGCCCAGAGGAGGTGGCCGAGCGGGACACCGGTGGTCACCATGGAGGGAAAGGCTGTCCCCTGGCGTTCACCCACCAGTCTGCCATCCGCTGAGCCCATCCGCTCCCCTGCTCTTTCTTACACTTCATGCCAGGGACAAACTGAAACCATCGTGCCTGTGATTAGACAGAGTACAAATCTGTCCCCACCATTCTGCCTCGGGGAAATTCGTGCCAGTCTCATTAGCTCGTTCTTTCCAACTTGGCGACTCTGTGCACGCACGCATTCGTGTGCATATGTGTGTGTGTGTGTGTGCATGTGTGTGAGTGCATGTTTGCAGCCTGGAGCACAGATAAAGTCGTCCAGGCTGCCTGGAGGCAGAGTGTGCCTGGTTCAGGAACAACGTCTGGAGGAAGATGCCAGGGCAGAGAGTGGCTTGAGCTTAGGAGACACTTGCAGCGGCTTCTCTGGGGAGAAGAATGGGGTTTTAGGAGGCAGCTGTCAGTTTTAGAGGGAGGCTGACAGGGACTGAGCTGGGACAGAAGCTATTTGAGACAGCTCAGGTCTCCGTGTTTGTCTCTTCGAGCTGTGGCATTTCCGAGACCTCGGAGGAAGCTGGAATCCCTTCCCCGCCTGACCTCCCTGGGGTGGCTGCTCCTCGCTGCCCTGGCCCACTGCAGTAGCTGGGCCTCACTTATTTGCTGACAGCAGACAGGTGACAGGGATGGCCGCTGCGGTGATGGAGGCGGGCGTCCCCTTGCTCTCTCGGGCAAGCTGCCTCCCGCTCACATGCAGCTTGTATTCTTTAAACAATTTTTTATTAGTCTGTTTTGCAGGTCGTAACGATTGCTCTTAACCCAGGAGTTTATTTCTGTGTACAGAAAACATTCTAACTCTTCTTTCATCCCCTTCTCCTCCCCTGGCCCCAACTCTTGTCCCCCTTTCCACTTGCAAAAGCTCCGCTTTCATTTTTCTCTTTAACCACCTCCCTATTTCTCTCTTATCTCAGAACCGGTAGCATGGGTTCTCACATCAGCCTCTTCACTGACCCTACCTGGATGCCTCACACTTTGTCCCACCCGATTCTCCCCCTCGGATGAGTGGCTCATTCCCCCGAGACGGCTGCCTCTTAGAGACCACTGGTCCTCAGGTCCTGGGGCCCCACACATCTGCCTGGCCACCTACCCTTGGGGGCCCGGATCCCTTCCTCAGAACCAGCACTTAGATAGAAGGGTGCACAGAGCTCAGGAAAACCCTCTTTCCCTTTTTTCATGTTTTGTTTATGGTACTGGGTATCCAAGTTCGGGCTTTTGCACTGAGCTCCATCCCCACCCCATTTTTAATCTTTTATTTTGAGACAGGGTTTTGCTGACCTGTTGAGCTGTCCGGGCTGGGCTCAAGTTTGCCACGCTCCTGCCTCAGCCTCCCAGTGTTGGGGGATTATATATGTGTGCCACGACACCCAGCTGTTACTTTTGATTTTTAATAAAGACAGTGTCTCAGTCATGGCCCAAGGGAAGCGATGCTCAGGGTGTTGGGAAGCAGGAAGCAACGTCCACCCTCTCAGGTGACTGTGTTCCCACACCCACACGTGTGCCCCAGGCTTGGGGCTTACAGAGGTTCCCTGCACACAGAAAGAGGGATTAAATCCCTGGCCAGTGGCCACTCAACCTCCGGCCCCCTCCCTTCCTCTGAGGTTGGGAATGTGGGTCCTCTAGACACGGCCACCGTCTTTCTTTGCAGTCCTGAGGACTGAATTCAAGGCCTTGTGCATTCTAAGCAAGCACTTTGCTGCTGAGAGAAGGACTTGCTGAGTTGCGAGGGTGTGTTTGAACTTGACGTCCTCTTGCCTCAGCCTTCTGAAAAGCAGGGACTACAAGTGTGCACCGTCGTAGTCAACCTGGACTGTCATCTGAGGATTGAGGTGGATAAGAATCAGATTTTAAGAAATAAAAATAGTGTGGCATGGTGGCACACGCTTGTAATCCCAGCTCTCTGGAGTCTGAGGCAGGAAGACTGCAAATTTAAGCCCAGCCTGTGCAACTAACTCACCAAGAGCCTGCCTCAAAACAAAAGAATATAAAAAGGACAGAGGATGTAGCTCAGTGCACAGTTCTTGGACTCAATCCCCCGGCACTCACACACGTGGGCGCACGCACACACACACACACACACACACACACACACACACAGCATCTAAGGGTCCACCAAGCCACACACTTTACTGCTGCAAGCTCAGATTTGGTTAAGAGGAATCTAATACAAATAGCCAAACATGTTCCTCTCACACCTACTGCGCCAGCAATTCCAAGAGTTTTGTAAGCTGTGTGGCAGGAACTGGATCCACTTCTCAACATCGTAACACACATACCTCAGTGAGGTGCAGAAAGTCCCCTGATCCCCTCTTCTTTCTCACCTGTGCATGGGGATAGCACTTATTAAAAGAGGAATAATAAATAAGAGATCTCCGATAGGGACGTCATCAGTGTGTGGAAAATGGTTAGGCCAAGGATGTTGACCCGCTGTAAACCCTCACTCTTCTCTTTAGGAAAGTTCCTTGTGACCAGTGTGATGGGTTCCATCTGAACAGTTCTGCCCAGGGACACTCTGAACACCAGCCTGGTCACTTATTATTCCTCTCAGGGCCGCGAAGCTTCCCACGTCAGCCACGCAGGAGCAGGTGTGAGGGAAGGGCGGGGGCACAGGTCGGGTCACCTCTGCTACTTCCTTCCTTTTGTGGCCCGAGTTCCAGGGTGGCACTGGGTCCTTGCAGAAGGAGAAGAGGAAATTCTCTCAGAAGCAGAGAGAGCCCCCCACAGAGCGGGCGAGAATTCTTTCTCTAACAAGAAGACTGGAACATATCTCTATGAATCATCAGGGAAACCTATCCATTTGTCCTACTAGAATATTGGAAATTAAAAATAGCTGTTTATACCATTTGTGGCATCTATCACAGATGTTCCTGGACCTGGGCCTTCACAAGTTGAAATATGACTTATCTTGAGGATCTATCACTTTTACCCCATTGAAACGTCAGAAAATTGCAAATCAAACCATTGTAGAGCAAGACTGGTCCACATGTGGCCGAGGTCACACCCCACTGGGAAAGGTGTGCATTACCCAAGCAGAGACGGTGAGCTCCAGTGGATCTGGACTGGGCCCCTGTCAGCCCGCATGCCTGGGCTTTAGCACTCTTGTGGAGCAGCAGGGCCACGGGGGGACCGAGTCCTTGGGGACACCATAGAGGCCACACTCACAGATGACACTGGCCAGGGGTAGGTTGGCTGTGTATCTGTTAAACAATAAGGATTATTCCTTCTATTTCATGTATTTTATCCTTAAAAACAAACTTATGATAGTGCCAGTAACTTTTATAGCTTCTTTTAGTGGCCACTGAAACAAAAAATTGTTTTGAATGTATTTGTCCTGTTTGGAAAAATACTGGCCAGGTAAGAGAATTTTTTTCCTGCAGTGAATTTTTCTGAGACACCTAAATATTCAATCTTCTGAGACACCTCAATATTTCCAATGTAGAGACATTTTCCAAACATACCGGGTGATTTCCATCTTATTGCACACTGAAGATGAGAAGAAACTATTTGTAAAAGAATTCTACTTAACCTAAAATTTTCTCAGTAAATACCTTCATAGATTGCAAGTCCACTTGTCTTCTTGGTTTGGTGTTGCTATATAAGAAAATATCCATGGCTTGGTGCTATTGAGAGAAAAGAGGTTTACTCAGCTTCTAGCTCTGGAGGCTCCAGAGTACGGTGTTGCTGTCAGCTTCCAGTGAGGACCTCATGGCGGATCCCATCACACAGCTGAAAAGAGAGCAAGAAAGATAGCAGCTGAGCATGCATGTAAGGGTCTTGTACAACAACCTGCTCTCTGGGGAACCAATCTACTCCCATGAGACCTGCATTAATCCCTTCACAGGTGAGCCAGGACCCATTACCTCCTTCTAGGGCCTGTGTCTTAACAGTCCCACTACCTGTTCGTGCTGTTCCACTGGGGAGCCAGCTCCCAGCACATGGACCCTTGGGGACAAACCCTGTTTAACTCCAGCACCACTTCTCTGAGTTACGGACTGTGCTATAAGGATGCCATTATGCTATGACAAAACTCTATCTTGTCGCTGCTATGACCAGGCCCACGTTGGCGACACCAATTTCTCTGTAATTTTTATTGTCTTAAACACTGTCCCCTGGTAACTCATCTCTCGGGAATATGCTGTTCTTTGGCTTCTCTCCCCAGATGGCCCTGTGCACATCCGGACTGAGGAGGGAAAGGGCACTCCCCTGGAATGACACTGAGTGATTTGTCCCATCTCTGAAGTTGGAAGCCTCCTGTCTTCCATGGCTCTCTTGGGAGCAATGGGCGGCTGGCACAGCTGTGGGCACAGATGTGGGCTGTGTGTTGAGCTCCCTGGATACTCCACTTTCCTGCTGCTCACCCTATTTTCTCAGGACATTTTGATCTCCCTCAGCACCCATTCCAGGATCACAGGCATGCAGCACTTACAGCACCTGAACCCCATCGTTACTAAGCCTGGGTCCCTGCCTAGATCCCCCTCTGATGTTGCCAGAAGAGGAGAAATGAAACGCCCTTCTCTGGCAGTGCCACTCCTGGCCCCATCAGCTCCCTCTCCTTCTGCATCTTACCCCTGGAGCCCACCACATTCTTGCTCCAAGGATGCCCAAAGAGACCCAAGTGGGCAGTTCGCAACAGCCTGTCTGTAGCATCTTCCAAGGCTCCCAGAGTCATAGGGACAGAAAGGTTCAAAAACCCAGATATGAGAACACATACTTGATATGGAGCTTCCCTGAGAACTTTGAGTTCTAGAAGAATTAGAAATCTTCCTAAGCCAAAATAGCTGAAGTCACCTCAAAAAAAAAGTAGTACAGTGTGAGGGTCAAAGTCACAGCACCAGAGATGGACGGGATGAATGAGGTCACAGCCTGGCACTGCTCAGCCCAACAACTTGAGCTGTTGTGTGACCATGGAAAACCACTTTTCCATCTTCAGAGACCCAGATGATGGCAGCACATGTGCTGTGTGTCAGTGGAGGCTGAGATGCCACTGGAGATGCGTCTAACCCTGTGCCCGGTGCCCAAGAAGCTCTCAGTAAAAGGGGAGCATGACTGTTTGGCTTCTGGGAAATGAAAGCATGCTACTGGTTTCCCTGGTGAGTTGGGTGTCATCGGAGAGCGTTCTCCTGTCTATTTACAGTCTGGTGGAGGTGGGCACCACAAAGCTAAGCATCACAACCTGTGTGAGAACCCCCTCATCGAAAGTCCTCAGACCAGAGAGCACCTGGGGCAGGGGCCCCTCACATCTCCTGGGCCAAGCTTGATGTCCAGGGCAGAGGGGCAAAGCCGCCTCTGGGTGACGTGTCTGCCACCATGGAGATGCTGCTGGAAGCTGAATCACGCCCCTCACATTCATAGACCAAAGCTTCAGCCCCCGTACCTCACAGTGTGATCGTACTTGGAAGGTGGGTCTTTAGAGAGAACCGAGGTGAAGTGACCTTACGTGGGCAGTAATCCTACAGGCCTGGCATCTTCATACAAAGAGGAACCAGGACCAGGTACAGTCAGAGGAAAGACCATGGGGCACGGTGAGAAACTGGCCCCTGCCGGCCAAGAGAGTCCCGCGATGACACCCACCCTATGCCTCCTTGACTTTGGACCTCCAGCCTCCGGGACCAAGAGACAATAAATGTCCACAGCCTGAGCCGACGGACACAGGTACTGCCTCAGTTCACCTTGGTGGAAGCCCCCGGGTGGCAATTGCGGTTGCCCACACTTCTGAGTGAACAAACCTCTTCACAGGAACGTCCCGCAGCTATGGCGAAGCCAGCCGTGCCAGCTTTCTCTAATTACATCTTCTTGGTTCCTGCCTCTGTTCAGAGCCCCTCCTGTTATCTTGGCTGATTCTCAACTCTGGCTGCTGAAGAGAATCCCCTGAGGAGCTTTTGTATTACTATTTAATTGGTCTGACTAGGGTCCAGGCAGGTGCCAGCATGTCATGAGGCTCCCAGGTGATTCTGAGTGTGCCCAGGTGTGAACTCCTGTCCTAACCCTCTGGACCTTCTTCCTCTTCCAGTCCAGGTGGGTGTCTCTCATCTGAACTTTCGGGCCAACTGCCTTGGCCTCTGTGTGCATCTGCTTGGCTCTGGTGCCCAGGTGCCCACCAAGGGGCTTTCTCCTGCACCCCCAAGCCATGTCCTCCTCCACTCATTCCCTCGGCGGCCTCTGCTGGGTCTCCTTTAGGCTGAGGACGAGGCCAATCCTCCCGACATCCATGATTTGTCTCTTCCTTTGCTTTTTACCTGCATCACTGCCTCTCCCAAACCACTTGCTGCTGCCACATTCTGCTGTCACCACATGTCAACTGCAGGAGCCTGTGGGCCTCCTTGATTCCCAGGGCTGCTCTGCCCGGGCCCACAGGGAAGCCTTAGGCAGAGGCCCCAATCTATGGGACTTTCCTCAACCTCTCCTGCTCACCTCTCTGGGTCTCCATGGTGCCCTCTCTCTCTCTCTCTCTCTCTCTCTCTCTCTCTCTCTCTTCCTCTCTCTGTCAAACTAAATAACAAAGAGCAATATTCAAAGGCAGTGGATATATTCCTGAAGAGGCGTAGTAATATGAAATACGAGTGCCATATTATGGACATGTTCAGGGAGGCAAAGGGAAACAAGGGTTCTTATAGAGAAAATGCAGAGACTCACCCAGATTGTTTTGAAACAATTTTGCCTAGCCACATGGGTCAGTAACGGGGTAGTGTCAGCCCGAGACTGAACAGGCAGTTGCTGCCCAGACCGCCTCAGAGGAAGTGTTTCTGGACAGGCCTGCGCTGGCCTTTGGGCATGGATGTGGCTCTGGCAGAGCTTCTCGTGGTAGTTCTTGTCGTCAGGGTCAAGTGCGTGAGATCCCCTCCTTCAAAGACTCCTGCTTTCTTTATCCATGGGTTGTTAGGGCTTGACACAAGTGACTCCATTCTGTTTCCAGCAATGTTCGTAGCATGTTTCTCACAGTTCCAGAGGCTGGGAAATCCAAGATCAAGGTGCTGGAGCCTGTGATGTGTGCTGGAGGCCACTCTCTGTCTCCAAGATCTGTGTCCAAGATCACAGGTGGAGGCAGGCAGGATGCAGAGACGGACACACTTCTCAGGGTTCTCATTCCATCCATGAGGCCGGAGTTCTCACTTCCCAATGGCCCCAACTCTTAAACGCCATCACTTGGGGATTAAGTTCTGACATCTGAGAGTTGCAGGTCCAGGTGTCTTCACTACAGCATATGTATACAGAGTGCAGAGGTGCATGCGTACAGACGTGTAAGTCACATGTACAGACTTACGTGTGATTCACACACTGATAATATGGTCTGTGGCACAGGGCAGCTGGGAATGTTGTTTTGTTTATCTATATTTAGTCTTGTAGAATTTAGCCTATGTGGGATGGATAAACAAATCTTAGTTAAATATTTTTCAGATGAAAAGGTATAAAAATGTAAAACATAAGTATATTATGAGAAACATATGATTTCATACAACTATATAGTCATGGAAATAGGTTACAAAAGAGATATGTCAATAAATAAATGGATATATAAATAAATATACATAAATATATTTTTTCAGAGTTAAAAACCTAATTTTTCCCAAATAAGGAAGAGAAAGATTTGAAATGCTATCTCCTTTTTAAAACTAGATTTCCGTGTGTACGCCCAAAATCTCTATTTCTTCTAATGTCCTTTCTTGTTCCAAAATCACGCTTTTTTAATTATAGCATTGTACTGTGTTTTGATACTGAGGATAATTTCTTTCTCATTCATTGTGATCTTGAAATTTCATTGTTATTCTTACCTATTTTCCTTTATCGCAAGGATTTGAGAATGAGCCAATTATATTATAATAAAAACTCCAGCAGAAGTTTTTATTGGGATTGCATTCAATTTATGGATTAATTAGGGTGAAAAAAAATCAATGTCTTTATGAAAACAAAAACTACCCTGAAAGATCCTATCTCTCTGATTAGACCTTTAGGTTTTCTGTTTGGTACTGTGGATTTCTTTGAGATGTGTGGCATCTATCTGTGTGGATCTAATTCTGTGTTTTATGACTTTTGTTATTATGCATGTGGTGCTTTAAAAAAACGTTTTAGAGTGGTTTCAAAAGTTTATACAATTCGAGAGAAGAATACAAGGAAGCTGTGAGTGCCTGAATCCAAACTTCAAGAATAATTAACTTATGGTCAATCTTGCTGTCTCCCCACCCGATCTGTCTCCCCCTGCCCAGTTATTTCCAAGCAATTCCTGGATTCCATTCTTTTCCACCACTGATTTTTCCACGATAGTTTCAGCCCTGACTACTTCCTTACTGATTTTAAGAACTTGTAGTTAATTTACTTTACATTTTCAGTCTTCCTTTTACTTTCTCTCTCTAGACTGCTACATGATAACTAACAAGGAAGTTAATACTTTTTATGCTTGGTTCAAAAATAAGCGAGCTACTTGCTGTCACAATTAGATCTCTCAGGCCCAAGGAGGTCACTGAAACCTCAGTGTCACATGACGCTGTGGGGCAGTTCTTCCCCGCCTAGGGCAGCCCTTCACTAGTGTGTAGACTTAGCGGGGGCCACATCAGTACCTACGCTGTTTACCATTCCATAAACACTGCCCCTCTCAGCCACTGGGAAATGGCATGGGCCAGGACCAGCCTGGCCTGGGGGCCTCAGTCCTCAAAGGCAGGCCTCTCGGGCTCATTCCTACAGAGGAGCAGCAGCGTCAGCAGCTGAAATTGGGGCAAGGTTCACCTGAGCACAAAAGTAAACACAGCCTAGCTAATAATTTATGTAGAGTTTCTGTTGCGCAGAGCCTGAATTCATTATTCTGCCTTAAAGCGGGAATGAAATGTGCAAATGCAGCACACAGAATAGCACACGTGATGCACACCAGGCTGCAGAGAGAGGCTCATCATGTCCTCTGCCTGAGAGGCCGCGGAAGGAGACAGAAACCTGAGCTACAGTTGAGTTTCTAACACAGGAGGGGCAGGCCATTGTTTGTCTTGAGAACTGGCCTTTGATGACATCCTCAGGGGACCTGACTGCAGAGGACAAAGGCCAGCTTCAGGGAGGGGCTCTCCCAGCTCCACAGTGTCCCCCGGAAGAGGTATACTTTGCTGTTGAATGCCAGCTTCAAATGCAAGGATGTGCCCCTCTCAATTCCCTGGGACCTAGTCAGTTAGGGATGCAGCCCTTAAGTCATACAAACCCCGCTTGAAAGTTTTTGATTGACATTTAGGGTTAGCACATTCTCCTCCTTACTAGGTAAAGTTGACCTGTTTGCTTCACTCTGATGTCAAGCCTTCCAGCAAGTGCCTGAGAAGAGGCACAGTCCTGCTTTGTCCCCCTTAGACAGGACAGCGGGTCCTCACTCAAAATACAGATCTGAGAGCTCTTGGTTTTAAGAACTCTTCCTGTCACTGCTCACAAGGCATCCTTGTCTGGGCTCCCACCCCATACCACCCCTCCAGTTCTTTCTTCTCTGGCTTTGGGGCAGCTTTCAGGGCTTTCTCATCCCAGTGGCACTGGCTTGGTGACACTCCCAGGTTGGAAAGATTTCATCTCTTCCAAAGAGTAGCTGTCATTTAGTGAAAAGGGGGGTGAGTTGAAAAATCTGAAAATATGGACTCAGAGCCTGCATGTATTCCTTAGTCCTGGGGTCCCCCGGTGGAATCATTGCATAGCTCGAGCCTTCAGAGGAACGGGGTAACCCCAGTGCTGACTCGATTGTGAGAGCAGGCAGGACGATGGAGAGAAGTGTTGTCCATGCTCCTTTCGCTGGCACTGTGTCCGGTGGACGCCCCGAGCACACTCCTAGCCCTGGTACTTCTGTTCCAGCTGGCACAAGGCTGCCTTCCCACCCCTTCCCACTCCAGCACTCAGAATCTTATTCCCCTTCTGCTCTGCATTCCCACTCTCCCCAGGCAAAAGAGTTAAAGTCTGAAACTCTGCCAGAGACTCACAGCTTTGTGCCTTTGGCTCTCGGCAATGCACATTTATTTTCAGCATTAACTAGAACCTTAACCTCAATGTGAAAAATTAGAAAACGCGGAAATTAAAATTGGCTACTTTAGGCAGATTTTCTCTCCCTCTCCCTGAAATTATGAATTACTGCTTCTACCTTCTGGGTAAGATGAACTGAATGTAATAGCACCGATCTTGTTTGTTCCAGTAGAATATTTCCTATGGTAGAAGCAGGCTAAATTATGTGTTTTGAAATTCCCTGAAGCTGCAATTCAAGAAACGTATAATTAAGCCCAGGCATTATCAAAGAGCAGAAAATATTTTTCTCTCGATTTTCTTTTAGCTTAAAAACTACTCAGGGTTTTGACTTCTTTTGACAGCAGAAGTGATACATCAAAACTCTGTAACCCATACATACATACAAGTGCTATGAGCTGCTTAAAAATGTTAAGACTATTTAAGGGGTTGGAAGTGTCCATTAGCTTGATTTGATCGCTACACTGCATATGTGTATCAAATCATTACATTCTGCCCTATGCAGTTGTACAGTTAAAATAGTAATTCATTTTTTAAAAAACGCCCCAAGAACAAATGTTAAATGCTAAACTCAAGGCAGTGAGTATGGTCAGACTTTGGGCAGCAAGGACACATTTTCTCACCAATCCCACAGGAAAGACACTCACAGATAATCTCTGCTCTGGAGTGGCCCTCAGAAACTGTGAAGTACAATGTTTTCACCATGTGCCTGGAAAGGGTGTGGGTATCTTCCAACCCCTCCTGTGGAAGGGAAAAGTAGAGAGCCGACAGTGGTAGTCATTGAGCATCTCCTGCCAGTGAGAGCCCATCCCCTTCTTTAAGACGGTGTATGTGACATCGAGGGTGTCCACACAGCCTTCTGGTCTGTGTCTCTGATCTCTTGCTGCTTTTCCCTTTGCTTTAAAGGACACCTGTCATGGGATTTAAGATCCTCCATATCCCAATGATCTCATCTTGAGATCCTTAAGCATATCAGCAAAGACTCTTGTTCCAAACAAAGTCACGCAGATATCAGATGTTAGGATGTGGGCAGACATTTTAGTGGCCACAATTTAACAAGCTATAGGTGTATGAGGTGTGATCAGAACGTACAGTGTATTTTTAAATAAACAAAAATTTATTATAACACTTTTCAAATGAGAAGGGGACCAAGAGTCGGAAGGAGGCTGGAGAGAGGGAGGGAGAGCGAGAGAATGAATTAAGAGGTGTGTAATTTGCAAAACAAAAATGTATTATGTACATGTACCACCTGCCCACAACAGTTGTGATCATTGTGTACTGCAAATATATATTAATTAAAAAGATATATTGCCATGAATTCCCCCTCGGAGTAGCCCCACTTGTTTGAACCCACTCATCCCATCATTCATGCCTCTGTCTGAAGGAGCTCTGGAAGTCTCATCTCATGAGTGTCTTTATTTGCACCGTTGTGGCTGCCTCAGTGTCCTGCATCGATTCAAAATGTTGACTTCTTGCGGTCATTTTGACTTTGAGAAAGAGCCAGAAGTTCCACAGTGCCAGACCCCACGAATGAGGTAAATGAGGAAACGCTGTAGCGATTCTGTGAGCTTCCTCTCCATTGGATGACACTCAGTAGCAGCATTCATTGTCTATTTTTTTTTTATCATACCTTCTAAAGGCACGTGTATTTGAAGCAAGCAGAAGCATTTTGAGGTGGATTAATTACAATGTTACTGTAATAACTTTTTTGGGGGGGTACAGGAATGGAACTCAGGTCTTTGTGTTTGCAAGGCAGGCAGCAGAACCACTGAGCTAAATCCCTGTCCCCTGTAGCGACTTTTTAATTTGAACACTTACTAAATATATCCATCACCTCTTGTATATTATGCAATCTCAAGAAATATACATGAAGGATTGATAACACTGGCTCTCTCTCCATTTGGGGGAAGTAATGGGAAGAGAGAAGGCAGCAGGGGAAGAAAGGAGAGTTTTGTCTCTATCTTAAGCAATTTAAGGTCTTGAATGCTGTAAGTCTATTACTTACCAAATAAACAATTACTAAGTAAACAATTTAAAATGATAAGATAGGAGTATTACCAGGTGTGATGTCAATTTAGGTCTTTAACACAATTAAAGTGTAAAGATAACACATAGAAATTCTTAACCATTATGATAAAACATAACAGTGCTAAGATTTTTTTAAATAAAAGGTAGAGGCAAGCTCTAAAAAGTGGCATGCGTTTCTGTACAGCCCGAGCTACACAAAGTATTAGCAAAAAAACATGGCAAAGTGAAATGATACAGGCTTGATGATTTTTGTGTTGAATCACAGCATTTATTTGGCCAGTATCTTGTCTCTGTAGCTAACTAAGCAGAGGGAGGTGCAGGTGACCCCAAGAGGCCACACCTGCCATTGGGTCCAAACCTTCCTTCAAATGCAGGCAGAGCCCTGTGGTACTCTTAAGAAACACAAAAGGCCAAGGAGTGCTACCAGGGCCTTTCTTATTCATATTGTTTCTCTGCATTAGTCAACCATATACGCTGAAATGAGGACTAAGAAGGAAAGGGCAAAAGGGGGAAGTCTTTCCTTTCAGTACTTTATTATTCCTCAGGTAGCTAAGAAATGTGCATAGCAAGAAGTAAAATAGTCACGTGGGGTGGCACAGGTTTGACATCTCAGACTCTTGGGTAGGTGAGGAAGGAGGATTGCAAATTTGAAGTCAGACTGGGCAACAAAGGCACACACTATTTCAATTTTTTAAAAAAAAAATAACAAAAAGGCTGGGGTGTAGCTTAATGTTAAAGTGCTTTCCTAGTATGTTCAGGACTCTGGGTTCAACCCCTAGAACTTGAAAAGCAAAACAATAATATAAAAGTGAAATAAAACCAGTGAAGTTTTTGTTTGCAGCATTTCCAACGCTTGGGTAAGAATCAAATATATATGCACGTGCAAGCCACAAAATGCAAATTGTTATTTTGGAGATTCTTCACAGGAGTTAGATGTACTAATATTTGCATTTAAAAAGAATTGCGTAAACCAAGAAAGATAAAATCCATGCTACGACTTTAAAATTTCATTTTGTTTCTTTACTTAAAATGGCACTAAACAGAGCTAGGGATTTAGCTCACTGGCACCAGGCCTACCTTGCAAGCACAAGGCCCCGAGTTCAATCCCTGGTACCAGGGGAAAAAAAAATGACACTAAATTGCAAACTAAAAACACCATGCCAGGTCAAGAAAAAAATCTAGAATAAAGGAAAAGGATTTATACCATTTACATTTAATGGCAATTTTTCCCACCGTTTTGAAAAGAGAGACCATGTTCTCATTTTGCCCTAGGCCACACAGCCTATGTAGTCCCCCAAAGAAGCTGTATCCCAGTGTTCCCATCAGCCCATAGTACACATCTTCCTCTGTCCAATCAGCCTGGGCACTGTAGGTCACGTGCTATAAAACATGGCTGCCTCAGACAGCATGGGACATCTTTCCTGGGTGGTTCTCCTTAGACTCAGAGGCAAGAGTCTCCTCTACTTCTCTTCATCCATGTACTTTTTACATTGTTGTGTTTTAAACAAGATCATGTCAAGTTTGATCTTTTAATAGCAGTGATATTTTTTCAGCCATTACACTTCAGAGTATCTTTTTCTGAGAAGCAGCATTAAAATGAGTGTCACCTTTCTTTTATGGCCTAAACTATCTATTTCACATCCTGGGTTTTGTATTAATGAGAAAATAACCACTTATTTCAAGTAAAGGTTAAGAACTGAGTTGGTTAAGGGTATCTTCAGGTGAAATTTGGAGTAATGAAGTGCTTCAACAACAGAATTTCCACTTCCCGAAGAAGTGCAAGTAGAAGCAGATTTTCTGGAATATTCATTATCCTAGAGGCTGCGCAGCTCCTGGGAATCCCAGGGACTAGAGAAAGCCTGGTCTTCTCCCCACCAGACTCCACACACACAGAAGATGGGGTGACCTCTCTGGAGCACCCAGGATCGCTTTTCCTTGGTTTTCATTACTTGTCCTCAGCTCTTTGAACTGCATCCAAGCGCTTAGTTCACTGTACCATAATTGCTCACCTGGGACAAGTGCAGAGATCTGATTTCATAGTGAAAAATCCAGTGCACCTGGGTACCGCATAATAGCTCTACTGAGATGCACATTACATCAGCTATGATTCATTCCTGAGATCTGGTTTTAGGCCAGAATCTGATAACACAAACCAAATATTCCAACGGCTAGAAGAAACTTAACTGAGTTTTCCTTCTGATTTTAGTCTAAACCACACATACTTATTTCAAATTCATAATATGATTTTAAAATAATAACAATAACAAAACCCCAGGGGAATAGAATCTAAAATGTGTTTTCCATGATGAACTTGGATGGACTTTAGGATCATTAACAAGCTGTGCCAAGCAATATCTGAAACCACTGAGCGAAGCTTGATGCAAAGGAGCTGTGTGTCCCTAGGCAAATGACTCACACTCACTAAGCTGAAATAAGAATAACAATACCTACCTAGAATGATTGTGGTCAGGGTTAAATTAAATAATAAAAAGGCTTTGTTCTGTTCCTATACAGACTTTGCACACCTCAGTCTTTCCCTCTTTTTCATTCAAGGAAAATGTCTCCAACTTGGAGGTCCCAGCGGGTTTCTCCCAGCCACAACCAGCCTCCTCCCTCCTCCTTACCTGGATCAAAGTTTAGGCTCTTTTGGGTTTGGTTCTTCCTGGGCTTTAGGGTTATGCCCTGATAGATCTCAACCAATAGTAGTTATCTTGCCAGAGAGATTGGTTCTGGCAACTGCTGGCCAAGGTCCTCAGCACATGTCAACAATGGAAAGCTTGGGAAATTTAGATTTCTCTGACTAGATGTGAACAAAGAAACTGTGGCCCTGGTTATCGTTGAAGGAATCTTGCGACTCTGAGAGAGGGCTGCTGGAAGACACTGAAAAGGGAAGAAGGTGGAGCAGAAAGGATCTGTAAGGAGTGGGCAGGAACCCTGTTGGTTTATGCGACTATTCTGCCCATCCACCCTCCTCTACACTGTGTCCTGAGCTTCCCTAAGAAGAGGGAGCCATCAGCACTCATTTCTGTGTTTTTGATCCAGAACCACAACTAGGTAAGAACTTACATAGGTCAGTTCTAGCATTTGCACCAACTGAGCCTTTTCGAGTTATCTTAGACCTTTACTCTAGGTGCATGAATGAAACCTCTATCGAACAAAACTCAGCTGAGTGTGGTAGCTGTTATTTCTCCCTGCTGGCAGGAGCCCCAGGTAGAATGTTAGATCTTTGAAACCCTCCAGACCATGACAGCCACATACTTTTGAGAGCATATTCTTTATCCAGTCACCTGACTTCTAGATACTTGTGAGACACAGGAGAAAAAAAGACTGTTTTTGTGAAGATGTCTTTGCAGTATTATTAAGGTCTTAAGTAAAATTAGAAAAGGATTGCATTAGTTGTGAAATCTGGTAGTAGAAAAGGATAGAAATTGAAATAGCTTACCTCATTCTTGCCACACAGCCCCTGCTGGGCTTCCTTCTCAGAGGTAACTTCTGCTAACAGCAGTATTCCAAAATATTTACCTACATAAACAAGGACATCAGAGATATGTTTGTGAAAGTCCTAATTCACAATTACCAAAATAATAGAATCGACCATATTGGAGTCCACCAGTGGGTCACTGGTGTCTAAGTCACTTTCTTCTTTTTTTGTTTTCTTTTTATTGAGTTTATTGGTACAATCTAGGTATACAATACAATTACATTCATCATTGGGATTCTGTACCTTTACATAATAGGTCTTGATTCTCATTTTTTCCCCTTGTCCCTGCCCTCCCTTCACCCCCTCCTCCCCTCCCCATTTACAAATACTTTATTTCCATTTTTTCAGTTTCTCATATTTTTTCCTCTCCCTTATTACCTTTCCCCCACCCTTCCCACTTTCCCTACACCTTTATCCCTTTACTTTCTATTTCACATTATTAATTATCTCATTAGGATCCTGTGTACTATTATAGCTTTTCACACCAAAGAAACTATTCGGTATTTCAGTTAAAGAAATCTCTGTATGAACATTAAAAATAAGGAATCCTAAATAAAACTAAAAAGGAAAGTAAAAGAGAAAAGGCAATGATGTAACATTAAAATAATCCTTAATTCTGGAGATGAAAATGGTTCCTGAACATATTTAAATTGCTTCTCACTCTTATAGTCTTATCTTATTCTTTTTTTCATTATTTAGAGAATACTTTATTAGTTTCTGTAATCAAACCCATGTAGATATGACCTTACATATTTAGTATGATATGTTACCCCTGTACATATGGAAAAAATAAATAAATAAAAATAAATTAACATTTCTAGACCAATATATGGTTGCCCATTTCTGTACAATGCCAACTCAACATAGTAAATTGGGATGACTTTTTCCAAAGTTGGCAGCACCGTTAAAGT
>NW_022900928.1:131519429-131617530 GCF_012274545.1 Fukomys damarensis | reverse complement strand
AGAGAAAACAGCTCATCAAATCAACGGCAATGCTTTACCCCAACTGATACAATCAGCAACACATTAAGATCAAGCACAACTTGGACACTGACCACCTGTGGTAGTCACTAGTCTATCACCCTTAAATCATTTGAATTAAATTGAAATCAAGAAGCAGTCCAGGACATGTCTGCAGTGAACAAAATTTCAATATAGTGTATTTACCATTTAATGGCTCAGACAGAGCGAGGATGCAAGACCCCTGATCTCAGTTAGCTGATGGCTGAACCCCCTGACGCTGACTGACCTCGGGCTGCAAAGCCCAGATTGAGTTCCCCACCCTTCTGAATGGTTGAACTCCGCAATGTTCTATTACAGGTTTCCCACGCCCTTTCTTTAAAGATGTTCAAAGTTGGGAACTCAGAAAAATACCCTTGATGACCACCTCTGTCTTTGCAGAGTGGGTCCAAAGACTTGCACAGTCAGGAGGTGTGAGAGTGCGGGGGGAGGAGCTTATGGGGGTTCAGGGACACCAGCGCCGCTACCTTCCCGGTGCTTGAGCGATGGCAGCTGGGTTGGGAGCAGGCATGGCTCTCCTTCCCGCTGTGGATCGGGGTCCAGCCTACTTCCCGGCCTCACTTTCTTCTTGTTGGGACAAAATACTGGATGTTCACAACTTAAAGGAGGAGATGCTTATGTTGGTTCATGGTTTTAGAAGGTTTATTCCACTGCTGGCTGGCTCTAAGGCAGAAAGGGCATGGTGTAAAGGCCTAGGCGGAGGAAACTGCTCACATGGTGGCAGCCAGGAAGCAGAGAGAGAAGGGAGGGGCCAGGGAAGGAGGCAGATTAGCCCTTCCAGCCCGTGCCAGTGACTCACTTCCAGCCAGGCCCTACTTTCTAACAGTGCCCACGTGCTCTGATCACCTTCCAAACACACGAGGCTACTGGGGGAAGCCCCAGAGCAAAAGAAAACAAATGGAGGAAGATAATGTAGCACATATCTATACACAGTGGAATATTGTTCAGCTGTAAAAATGACATGGATGTGGGAGAAGCCCTAAAAACATGATTCAGAGACTGCTAGGGACTGGGGCGAATGGTGGGGGAGGTTGAGGAGATGGTCGAAGGACACAGCGTATAGTTAGACAGGAGGAATTGGTTCCAGAGGTCTTTTGCACAACAAGGTGACAAATGCTGGGAGAGTTAATGTATTCTCGGCACAAAAATGGCAGCCCTGGGAGATACGTGTGTGTTAAGGAGCTCAGTGTCGTCACACTTGGAAGTGTCAGGATGGACACCATGCACAGACATCCGTACAATTTTATCTGTCAAATTAAAAAGGTAAAAAGTGTAAACATATTTTTGGCACTATGGAGGTATTTTGGGTGGTATGTTTTAGTGTTGGTTGCCAGGGTCTGAGGAAACACAGGAAGGCTCTGGAGCCAGATGGGTGCTCTGTGCCATCACAGAGGGGTGTGCAGGCTCCTCCTGGGTCCTCCTGCTCTGGCTAAGGAGAGCACTGTGTGCGTCTCCAGCTCTCAAGGAGTCCAAGAGACTCTGGGAAGGATGCGCAATGACAGGCAACAGAATCCATCTTGATTCCTGATGATGGACTAGCAGGGACTGTGCTTTACAAGAATTAACCCAGTCGGAAGAAAGTTAGCCTTAGAGAGCAGTATTGTGGAGAAAATCACCAGCCAGGGAAACCAAGGACTGCCAAAGAAAGCAAAGCCATAGAAGACAACATTGCACATTCGGTCTGTGTTCCCTCAAGTGCTCAGGAAGATGTGGCATCCTGGAAGATGGAAGGTCAGACAAGGATGAGGAGCCCAGAACGCAGCTGCAGGCACAGAGCCGGAGAGGGAGCAGGGACTCAGGTTCGCTGTGGTGGGAAATCCAGTGGCTTAAGTAGAGGACTCAGGTGACAAATTGTTTTTGTACCTAAAAATAAAGGTCAAAGCTATGAAAAAGATGAGGGAGTGAAAATAATGAGAGGAAAAGGAGGGATAGGAAAGAGACACCAAGGACATCCATGTGCAAGTCAGAAAGTAAAGAAAATGTAAAAAGCAGTGCAGAAGGAATAGAGACTTGCGTGAGTTACAGAAAGAACAAGAGCGTGAGACTGAAAGGTTTCATTAAACAAAGTGGATGCCAGGCCTTGGGGCACACACCTGTGATCCCAGCACTCCGGGAGGCTGAGGCAGGAGCATTGTGCCTACAACCAGCACTACACAGGGAGACTGTCTGAAGAAATCAAAACTAAACAGAACAAAACCTTAAATCAAAACAAACATAGAGTGGTATTAATTAAAGCAGCCCAACACCGAGACTTATCATATATTTTTGTGCCTATATTTCAGGCACAAGGAAGGAACTGGTAAAACTGGGCTGGGAATGGGTGGCAAAAATTAACTTAAACCCAAAACAACCAGGTAACACCCGAAGAAACAGAACTCAGCCTGGCATCAGAAGTCGCACAGAATCAAAACCTAGCTGCTGATGGATTTGCGTCCTTTGAATCTTGAAAGAAAATGATTGTGAAGCATGAGAAACTGCCTAGAGAATAAAAGGGGAGCGTTTGGACCCCAGAGGCAAGGAAGGCTGCTGTGTATGGGAAGCAGAGAGGAAAAAATGCTTTAAGTCTATTTCTTCAGGCACGTAAATTTTACAGTGCCAATTACAAATAGTATTAGTGAAAGAGGGAGAGGGGAGGGAGAGGGAGAGGAAGGAAAGAAAGAAAGAAAGAAAGAAAGAAAAGAAAGAAAGAAAGAAAGAAAGAAAGAAAGAAAGAAAGAAAGAAAGAAAGAAAGAAAGAAAGAAAGACCAAAAAAGGAAAACGTCGGAAGGAAAAGGGAGAAAATAATGTCTCAGTGTCAGATGGCTGAGAGAAGCCGCAATTTTCCCTTGAAGCAGCTCCGGGCATGCCTGCTCCTCTGGCCGCCCAGGACCTGCCCACACAGGAGGGAAGCAGCAGTGCTGACTCTCTCGGTTTTTGCATCCGGTGCAGACCTACACCCCGCCTCTTTTCCCGGGGCTCAAAGCTTGCTGGGATGGAAGCTTTGGGGATCGAACTCGGGGCTTTGAGCTCGTGATGGGATGGAAGCTCTTTGCTGCAGATACCGCTCTTCCCAGCTGCAGCCCCACCTGGCTCACCTTGCTTGTGGGTCTCCAAAAATGGTGTGTGCGGTCTCAGGCCAGTGTGTGCCCTCCCTCTGTCCCTGAAGCAGGCAGCCCCCTCCTTTCCTGGCCGGAAAGGCCCCCAAAGGCTCCATTTGTAGCCTCAGATTTGTACAGTGTTTCTTGGTTACAGGCAATTTATACTCCGCGGGTGGATTCCCACCAGGCAGACGCTGCACGCAGCTGGAGGGCTCGGTCAGCGCCTCCCCACACGGGTCGGGTCGCGAGGCTAACCATGTACAGGCACAGGCGGAAGGCTTTTCCTGCCAAGTTCTGAGGGCCACCCCAGGAAGGCGGCTCCTAGCCATGCACCCTCTCTGCCCCGCGTTCTTGGCCCCCAACTAGGGCACCTCTCACCCCCACAGCTGGGCTTGAGCCCTGACTGTTGGGCACCATTTTGGCCCTGGGTCTGGCATCTGCTCTGAGCCCTGCTCTCCGTCCATCTCTGCCCCTCCCAGGGATTTCCTGACACACACGGCGTCCACTGTGCGGGTGAGACTGTGCTGTGGCAGGACACGTTCCCAGCAGCCTGTGATGAGGCTCGGCCCTGCCTCCCGCCGGGCCGGCCCTGCTTCCCTTCCCACGCTCGCCGTCTCTCCGCTCCCAGTGTCTCCCCGGCCTCCCTCTGCTGCTCCTTCTATCTCAGACCCCGAAGCCTATCCACAGTCCTAGCTGTGTCTTTCCCTCTGACCCACCCAGGGCTCCGATTTCTAGGCCTCCTGCTGGCTGGGCCAACAGGAAGTGGGAGCACAGCACAAGGTGGAGGGGCCCCTTCTACCCTCAGCCGGTTACCCCCTTAGCAAGACCCAGATGGTGCGGGGCCTCCTTGAGTCCAGCTTTCTCATCTGCAATAGGAGATGATTCACACTGACTTCTGGGACAAGGTGGACAACACAGGACCGGCTCCATAAACATCACCCCCCTCCCTTCCACTGCTGTGTCCCAGGGCCCACTACTGGCCATTCAGGCAGGGACAGCGCCCCTGATTTTAGACAGAGTCTCACAGGCTGCAGGGGCGCACACCTGTAACCTCTGCACTCTGGGAGACTGAGGTTGGGAGATTGAAAGTTTGAAACCAACCTGAGCAAGGTAGTGACTTGGCAAGACTCTGTCTCAAAATTAAAAAAAAAAAAAATTAAGAGATGGGCTGGAGTTGTAGCTCGATAGGAAGGCCCTGGGTTCAACAACCACCCACCCCTCAAATCTGAATAACTGTAATGTAAAACTGTTTTATATTTAGAAAATAATGCTATTTACAAGGCAGAAATAACTACCATAGCAGGTTTGGCAAGCAGTATTATATTTATGTTTTCTGAGACATACCTTTTATGTGGGTAGTCCACAGTAGAGAATCACATGATTGAGAATTTATGTAACCAAGAGTGAAGTAAGCTTAGCTCTAGCCTTTTATGCTGTTTTAAATGGGACACCGTGCGATTCATCACGGCTGTTGACTGTGAACTTCAGCAAGTGGCAGAAATTTAGTGGGAAGACACAGGGGTAGCCATTAAGAAGTAGTGGCCAGTGGGGAAACCACTTGACCAAACATGGAGATGAAATCTGGGACCACCTCTCCAGGAATCGGGGATCCTCCAGGAGGGCGGGGCTTCTCTCTTGGCCCTCAGCTCAGTCCGAAGATGTCAGGGCAAATGGAAAACAAAAACAGCAGCCTCAGTATGGACGCTAGCAGATGTTTCTGCACCTCCTCCAGTTAGAAAACAACCTACACGCCATATACATTGTGTTCTTGGGGTACAGTCATGCTCTGGGACACCAACTTGACTCCTATGGAGAAGTCGTTGCTGGCCCCCACTGAGCACTTCAAAGGGGTTCCCCAGCTCCAAAGATTTGCTCTGAGCTCAAACTTTTAAAAAGTTTTTTTTGTTTGTTTGTTTGTGTTTTTGTTTTTTGGGGGGTCTTTTAGAAGACAGCTAGATAGAGTGCCCAAAGATAAAGTTACTAACAGAAAATGGGGCAATTCCTTGCAGATCTGGAGCAGCCAGAACAGGGCAGGGTGCAATGAGATGTGATCTGTCATCCACGCAGCTCTCAGACAGAGGTAAGTCCAGGGGCTTTGTGCTCTAACTCTTTGGTCAGTAGAGAAAACAGATCTGTCTGCAGGGTCAAAGGCCAGGGAGAAATTGTAAACCCTGCCAACAGGCTTCTTCTGGGTACCTGCTTTATAAACGGAAGATTCAAGTGGAACAGGTCAGGGTGAACACCGGAGTCTGCTTCTGGAGTCAAGGTGGTGAGAAGCTCTGGCCACAGCACATGCCTTGGTCTGAGCTTTCTAATGAGCTGGAGAGCACTGTGTGTAGGGCTGGGGTTACCAGAGTCTGGAGTCACAGGTGGGGTGCTAATCAGGACTCTCGTGTATGCCCCCAAGAGTAGCAGAGCCCCCAAAGCCTCTTCCTCCTCAGATCGAATGAGCCGACTCAGATTTATTATATCCAAAGCCATGGAAAGTTTAAAGTGATATTAGAATGTCGCGGGATCCTGAATAATTTTGTAAAAGTTTTGTTTTGATTTCACTTCGGTAAAATGGCCAGATTTTCCTCTCTCCTAAGGGTGCGTTGACCAGACCTTGCAAAGTGTTCAAAGGTGATTTTAAAATTTCAACACTATATCAGTAGGATCTGCACAGGAAGAACTTTTCATTTCTGATATTGGAAAAGTAGTAAAGCAACAAGATGTCAGGAAGAGGCAGGCTTGGCCTTTGAAAGCTCACCAGCTGTGCTGGAGCCCAAGTAGGTAACAACTCAGCTCACAAAGGCTCTAATTAGGAGGAAACGGAGCCTGTGTGACTGGAGAAGTCTGAACAGCTGAGAGGTGGGTGCCAACTGAGAGGCAATCCCTTTGTGCTGGGCAGTATGGCGACTGGGTTCTCTCTAAGCCTGAGAGTTCACCTCTGCCTGCAGAACGGCAGCCTGGAGAAATGGTGTCCTGCTGACCCAGTGTGTCACACTGACCTTTCCCGAGTCTCAAGTGGCTCTTTGAGACCATGCAAAGTACCACACAACATTCGTCCAGAGGAAAAGCACCGCAAATACAAACATAATGTGCTATGGGACCTCCAAGGGCTCACAGGGCCCAGAAAGTTATCCCAAGGGGCTAATGGCGTCGGATGATAACATTATTCCCACTTTACCAGTGGGGCACACAGGGAAGGCACTGACGAAATGTGTGAAATGAATTAAGACCACGACATGTATCCATACAGAAACTAGACCAGGTCTTCCTTAGAGGCTGGTGGACGTGGCCTGGAGGGAGGTTGGGTAGGAAAGAGAGCTCTGTTCCTGCCATCTGATGTTTGGTAAGAGCTGTTTATCCCTTCAGTGGGAAGTTAGGGTTTAAAGTTATTCTCTTAGCAAGGCTGTAATGCAAGAATAACAATTTAAAAAAGCACACACAAATGAATTCCAGTTAGGAAAAGAATCAAGTGCCATAAATGAAAATGAACTCCAGGAAGAGTAATTTTTGCAGTGATTTGTTGCATTGATCAAGACGAGATCATCCATCACTGTGGGCATGTCATTAGCTTCTTACAAAAGTGAGGTGCTTGGGTGCACAGATCTCTTCCACAGGGGTTCGTGAGCCAGTGAAGGTTTGCCAAATGTGCCTGAACAGAAAAGAGCCCGGCTCCTGCCCCCTGGAAGCAATTTGGATCGTAATTGTTGAGACACAATTCATTGCGACCAAACCAGCCTTGCAGGCGACCTGTGATTTGCATTTGTTATGAATACTCCCAAGGGGGAAGTCTCCTGTCCAGATGGCAGTTCTCTCCTAGGCCTGTTGTGTCCGCATAATGTCTCATGCCACTCTGAAACGTGTGCTAGCTGGTTCATAATGACTTGGTCCTTTTATTCATGGGCTGCATGGAAAAGACTATTTTTAATTGGGGAGAATATTGATTTGTGTACCTAAAAGCAAATGGAGTGGTGATGGATTTATTTTCTCAATACGTTCTTACTGATGGTTTCTCCAGGGAGCAGTGTGGAAGAGTAATAGTCAAGAACTGCAGGCTTTAATGCATTTTTGATCCAGTTGTGATGCGATGAGGTATTTTTTTGGTGTCATGTTTCTCATGCTCAAAGCACTGTACTATTTAAAAATTTGTGAGAAAAGGTGTGTTCTCCATCTCAGGGTTGTAGTTTGGCAAGCTTTCCCACTAAGCAGACAACATAATTTTCCTTGTCCTTAAAATGTTTTAAATAGTGGGTATGGGAAGGTTCAGATCTAAAGTGTCCCCCAAAGCCTCGTGTGTCTGGAAAGCAATGGGTCGAGGTAGGGCTGTAGTTAGGAGGCAGGGCCTGGTGGGGGCGGTGGAGGGAAAGTGGCCTAGGAAGCTGTGTTCTCAGCCTCAGATCCTCCCTTTCCTCCTCTCTGCTTCCTGGCTGCCATGAGGTGAGCAGCTGTTTTCACCACACCCTTCTGCCATGTATATAGTGTGTTTCTGCCTTGGAGCCAGAAGACTATGGACTGAAACAGTGAGCCAATAAACGTTCTCTCCTTCAAGTTTTGGGTGTCAGGTATGACAAGAAAGTGACAAAGACAAGATATAGAGTAATATAGTTACAGACAACACTACAAAGTACACACACAAACATACCTGTTTTGTAGGGGGAATCAGAAAACAGAAGCATTTAAAAATCCAATTACTCCGAGACAACCACATTCATGAGACTCACCTGCCCCGTAGACAGCCCCAGTGGGCAGCATCAGCCGATGTCAACCTCTTGTTATTCCTGAGAAAACATCAGGTAGGGTTGACCTTCCTTATCCGGAGACTCTGTAGTTGCAAATTAAACTGTTCACTAAAATTTATTCCTAACCCTGGAATCAATACCACCGCACTTTAGTGGTTACCCGTGACAGAGCAGAGAGTCAGGATGTGTGTGTCTTGGGTACATGTTCCCAGTGGGGTCCGGACAAGGCATTGCTGTAACTTCTTGTTCTAGCTCCCAGTGCCCCTACCAAGCGTCCTCTCTGTGATCTCCTGAAGGCCACGTTCTCTGAACTTTTGCGCTTCTTGCTGGAGATTCCCCTGTTTAAGTGGCTGCTGTGTGCAGTGCTAAAGAGCTGCCTTAGTGGTCTGGGTGCAAGAAGGCTGTACTGTGCCTTCAGGAGAAAATATGTGTGTTTAATGAACTTCCTTCAGGCATAAGCCATGGCGCTGTTGCCATGAGTTCAAATGTTAATGAATCATCAATGTGATGCATTGGAAAATGGAAGAGGAAATTTGCCAATCTGTAAATGAGGCTGCTTTGGAAGGTACTTAAGCACCATCAATAGCTGTGATGGATTTATGGGAAAACAGCTAATCTGTAGATTCATGAGATGAAGACCAATAAAAAGAGCAATAGACATGGCATGTTGTGAAGTCGAAAGCTAAATAAATTTACCGTCATACTACCCAGGGTCAAAGAAGTGCCATTCTCAGCCTGCATTTCATCAGGAAGAAAAGATGTTTATAATGAATTATTTGAAAGAAACACGCATTCTATAAGGCAGCTTTAAAGGGAAGCACACACGAAAGAAAGTTGCTATTGACCTGAAACCCACAGCAATCTGACCCTGAATGCTCCAGGAGCAATAGATCAGGATCAGCTAATTCTGCGCTTATGGCAGAGAAGGTAACAACTATGAATAACTACCAACTCCATCTCAGTGACGTTGTCTTGCATCTTCCATCCAAGTCCATCGCCAGCCGCCTACCCGAGAGCAATGGCAGGGGTGCATAAAGAGCAGAGGGGTCTTCTAGCCCAACCCCAGCCTGTCGGAATTGCTCAGGCTCTGTGAGTGCAGTCCAATGGCTACTGTTCATCCGCTGTGTTTGGGATCGTCTGAGGGCTGTACTATGACCCCAGAACAGAATTGTGTACCAGATGTGGTCATCCTGATAAACGGCCTTCTTGTTTCCAACCATAGCACTGCAAAGCAGGTGACTCAGAGCACTTTGCAGGCCACACTGTGGCTTTGAAGATGGAGGAAGCAGCCATGAGTGACAGAAGCAGGTGCCACCTAAGAGCTAGAAGGGCCAGGGCACAGACTCCCCTCCAGGGGT
This sequence comes from Fukomys damarensis, assembly GCF_012274545.1. Taxonomy (NCBI): domain Eukaryota; kingdom Metazoa; phylum Chordata; class Mammalia; order Rodentia; family Bathyergidae; genus Fukomys; species Fukomys damarensis. The sequence continues at coordinate 131,608,310 of NW_022900928.1, read as the reverse complement.
AACGCAGTTTCACTGCCACTTTGATTTTAGCCTCAAGAGACCCACGTTAGACTTCTGACCTTCAGAACTGTGACAAGTGGGGTGAATCTTGAAATTCAAAATAAAACTACTGCAGAAAAAGACATGCTGCCAAGCGTGGGAGAATTTTGAGGGCATTAAGGACAATGCATCTTTTACTTTCCTAAAATGTTTAATTTAGAAATTCACCATATTTTATGATTACCTCGCAGTCAGACATTTACAGAGATTTCTGTTTGATAGAAATATTGTAGCGTACCCTCACCCACCTTATTCACCAGACCCAGCACCCTATGACTTCTGGCTCTTCCCCAAAGTCAAAATGACCATGAAAGGTCAACGTTTTGAATCCATTTGGGACATCAAAGCAGCTGTGACAACAGACTAAAGACACGCATGACAGAGGACTCCAGAGCTGCATCAGAAAATGAGTGGCAAGAAGGACGGAGTGAGTTTGGCTGAAGCAAGAGGGAGAATTTTGAGGGGGATTCATGTCTTTTACTGGAGTATATTTTTAAAAATTTAAACATTTACCATGATTTGTGATTCTGTCTACCTTGGAGGAGAGTACATTTGAGTCTTTTTAAAACTATTACGCGTGTGGTAATTTATTATGGCGGCCATGTGGAAACGGATGTGGGTATTATTATCCAGACTTTTGAGATGCTGAGCCTGAGCCCAGACAGAGAGAAATCATGTAAATTGCCCAAGTCAGCAACATTCCCAGGAGAAACAATGGAGCTACAGCCCAGCCTCCTCGTTCTCCGCTAGGAGCTACTGCTCTCATTCCTTGCATCAACCCTGGCAAGTGTCAGGGATACCTGTGCGGATGGGAGCTGGAGGGTCACCTCGGAGCCTCGGCGTGTGTCTTGACAGGAAAATGGTGACACTGCCACCACACGTAGTCGAGAATAGCTCACTATAAACGGAAAACTTGAATTCGGGGTGGGAGGGATAAAATAATAATAGAATTAAATCCTGGGTTCTTTCTTTTTTTCCTTCACTGCAAGAGCTGCATCTCAGCTCAACCTGGCTTCTGGTCCCTGGAAAGTGTTGAGGCCAAGCTCAGACTCAGGAATATTCTGAAACTGCTGAGCCAAAGGTCTGAATATTCATGAAGTGTCAGCGGACGGCTGGGGGCTGACAGGCTGGCTGCAGGAGCATGATGGCCCAGGCTTGGTGGCTCTGCGCCCTGTCCCTGTTTAATAAAACTCACGATACCCTGACTTTAACTTCTACAGCGAGCCATATGCTAAGCTCACACGAATTGTTCCCTGGGGGACTTTCTCTCTCATCACTGAGCCTTTCCAAATGCCACCAGAAGGAAAGGTCACACGGACATCTTTGTCAGCTTCCTCTTTTACAAAGTGACCATATTTGTGTTTCAAATAATATATATATATATATATATATGTGTGTATATATATATTTTTTTCCCCCCCAAAATGTTGCCTGGAGAATTCTCAGGGCCAGACGTGTGAAAGCATTAGAGCTGGGTACCTACCTCTCACCCCAACTCCTCCTCTCTTTCATCAGGGAAACTTTATGTTTACCTGCTGTGTATTTTGAGCATCCCCGGGAGGTCCTGTGTCACAAGACAGCCATCTGCTGCTGCACCAATCTTGGGACTGTTGATATAAAGATCTGTGACAGTGAGACCTTATGGGAAATTCATGTCACTGCACCCCAGCCACCTTCAGGGTCACCAGGGTAGAGTAGAATATTAAATAAAAGAGGCAAAGATTCCTGACCTGTATGAGCTGACAACTACAGCAAAATGAAACACGACATTAATAAATGATCGCTGGGGAGGTATTTGCATGTTCTTGTATCCTGTGCTTTCTTGGGCCTCCAAGAGTTGAAGTAAGACTGTGTAATTTCCACTCTTAGGAAACGGATCTTGTTGGCTCTTCCTGATGTTTGAAAGCCTAAGGCTGCTCCCTTCCCAGCAACTCTGGGAGACTGAAGATGTCCCACCTGTGCTCTGGTCCCTCTGCCAGACTTCTCTGTCCATGACTGCTCCACCAGCCTTCAGTACTGTTGTGGGTTAGATCGCAAGTGTCCCCAAAAGTATCACGTGTGTGGAAGGAGACTGGATCCTGGGGCCCGGTCGTCGTCAGTGGATCCATTCACAGAGGAGGTCGGAGCTGAATGCGCTGTGATGGGGTGGGGCCCGGTGGAGAGTGAGGTGCATTTTTGTCTCTGACCCCACCCTTCTCCTCTGCTTCCTGATTGCCATGAGGTGAGCAGCTTTTCCTCTGCCAGGCCCTTGCACTATGCTATTTCTCCTTCAGATCCAGCTGACGATGGACTAAAGCCACAAGCCCAAATCAACCTCTCTTTCTTTAAATTCTGAGCGTTGGATGTTTCTTCCCCACAACAGGAAAGTGACTAAGACATATGCCGACCCCTGTGGGCTCTTCCTCGGGTTGGGGACCACCAGAGGAGCGTGGTGTGTGGAGGGGCACTCGAGGAGGGAGTAGGGAGGAAGCCCCTGCAGACTCCACTTTCTTTGTGATGAGAACACCTCTTTCCATCTTGGCTCCAGGTTTTCTATTCTCAGGATTTTGGACAGATCTGTGAGATGGATGAGGGTTGCCTGGGCTGGACTTCGTCATGCTCTGATGACCAAGGCTCTGTGTGACCTGGCCTTGCCTGTTTCGCTCTTTCCCCTCGGGAAAAGTCCCTCTGGAAAGGCAGTCCATCAGCCCATCGCTGGGTGCCCCCACTAAGGACAAGCCTCTGTCCAGCCCCTGCGGCACAAGTGAGTGTAACTTCTCACAATGCTCCCCTTCCTCTCAGCCTCCCTTCTTAACCTAGTGGGCAGCTCCTTTCTCCCCAGGTGACCTGGGGGTCAGCTCTTCTCTCCTCATTCACTTTTTATGCTCCAGAAAGATATTGTTATTTATAAGACAGTTGCCACTGGGAACTGTGGGCAAATCCAGGAGCCCCAGCAATCCTACAGATGCACCCCTGGACCTGCGGGCAACGGGAGAGCCTGCCTTCTATTCTTCGATGGAACTGGGGAAATTTCTTCTCCGAAAGCAGAATAATCCCAACTCTCAGCAGGATCTTATTGAATTCAGTGACACAGCATTTCAGCTTTTTAAAAAAAAAAAGAATAAAGAATAAAAATAAGAGAATTATAATAAGAGATTTTGAATAAGAGATGTCTTTCTTTTCCTTGGGAAAAACAGAGATTTAGGGAAACACACTTTTTTACAACCCACATGGAACTGTGGATGGCCCTGACACAGCTGTCTGGAGCCCTGGCTGTTCCACCAAGCCACAGAGTTCACCCCCAGGGGTAAGCCGTGAGCAGCACTAGAGGATGACATGTCCCCCCAATCCCAGAGACAAACCCCAGTCTTCGACTGTCAGCTTCCCTGCAGCCTCGCTCTCTGCTTTGGAGCATTACCTGAACTATGCAGCTTGTCAGCCCCAGACCATGAGCCTCTCCTACAAATCAGCTGTCCCCTCCCAGACCACCCCAGTTCCCTTCGCCCTCACTGCAAGGGACCTCAAACCAGCGAGGGTCCTTGTCTTTATTGTAGCAGGCACACCTAGGAAACTGGGAACCTGGGTTGGGTTCCAGATGATCAGCTAAAGCCTAAAGTAATTCAAGTAGCTGAGTTTCTTCTCTCCATCCCTTCCTCATTCTACACTTCTGGGACAGTACCCAAGGCCTTTGTACTGAGCCACATTCCCAGCCCTTTCCTATGATTTACTCTGAGACAAGCTCTCCCTAAATAGCTATTATCCCAGGCCAGGGTGAGCTCAAACTTCTGATCTTCCTGCCTCGGCCTCCCAGAGTGCTGGGATTACAACTGTGCATGGCCATCTCACCCCCAAGCTCCTTGAGGAATAGTAAAGATGAACTAATCTGCTCTACATCCGAAGCCAAGCCCTCATCCTCTGCTCCCTCAGCCGGTGATGGAAGAGTGAGAGTGGGAGTCCTGCCCAGCTGTCCATCCCAGGGCACCCACTCCTTCTTGCTTGCCTTTTCCCATCTTCTGAGGAGGGAGGTGCTCTCTCTGCTTCTGTGGTTCCAACAGCCTGAAAACAAGAGTCAGGTGTACCAGGGCAGAGCTAGAGTCTCGCTGTACAGCAGGCCTCTAGCCCTCTTGGGGCCTTGCTGCCTTTCTGAGGGATGCCTCTGTGTGCATTGTGGGAAGGTGCTTGGACTCCTAAGAACAGGCCAGACACTAGCACTTAGGAAAAATAACTTGAGTGTTTAAACTAAAAAAAAAAATTACAGTAAAAGACATATTGCCATTAATTTTCCTCAGATTATTCCTACTTGTTTAGAGCACACTTCTCCCATCATGCTTGCCACTTTCTGCAGCAGATCTGGAGTCCTCTTTCTGCAGTGTCCTTAGTTGCACTGTCATGGCTGCCTCTATGTCCTGAGTCAACACAAAATGTTGATCTCCCACTGTCATTTTGACTTTGGGAAAGAGCTGGAAGTCAGTCACACAGCGTCAGATCCAGGGTCGATAAGGTGGATGAGGACAGTGTCATGTTTTTACTGCTTTTCCATCGGATGGCACTCGGCAGCAGCATTCATCATAATTCTGACCATAATTCAGGGCCCTATTTGTTTAGCAGAGGGAAAGAGAAAAGGGCAAAGGTCACCAGTTGCCTTCTGTCAAGGTCTACTGCCCCACCCCCGCCCCGCTGGCTGTAGCCATGGAGACTCTTCCAGTAGTTTCCTTCTCCAGCACAAAGATGGTGGCCAGTGAAGCCAAGAGTGTGGTCCACCTTGCACTTGTCCTCACTGCCCTGGTACCAGCCACTGTCCTCAGATCAGTGAAGCATTCCTGGAAAGCTTTGCCCTGGTCCCTTGCAGTGCCCACAAGTCCTTGTCTCTCTCAGGGCTGGCAACCAAGGAGCAAAATGCTAAGCCATCTTGGAGTTGGTCCCTCTGAAGGTGGAAGAGAATGTAGGCTCTTAGTAACAACATCCAGTCACATGCTCTCTCTCAGTGAGGAGGCACATTTTGTACAGCAGAACTCAAAGCACTTCTGTGCTAAGGGTGTGCTGGACAGTGAGCAATTATTGCTCAGTGAGAATTTTGCACCAAGATGTAGTTCCTATTTAAACCATGAACATTTTAAAATTACTTAAAGCTTTTTATCTTGAAATAAGTATAGAGCCATAGGAAGTTGGGAAAACCATATAGGGAGGTTCTAAGTACTCTTTAAATGTTTGCATTCTTCCAAAATTCCTGTGCTGAAATTTAGTCTTGAATGTGGTGGCATCAGGAGGTGTGGTCTTTGGAAGGTGTCTAGAGCCTGAGAATGAGGCCCTCGTCAGTAGGATTAGAGCCCTATGGAAGAGACCCCAGAGACTTCCTTTGCCTTTCCTCCGTTTGAGGACTTGGTGCAGAGGTGCTGTCCATGATCTAGAAAGTGGCCCTCACCAGAAGACTGAATATGCTGGAGCCTTAACCTCGGCCCCTCCCTCCTCCAGAACTGTGAGAAATGTCACTATTGCTTGTAAACTACGCACTGTGGTATTTTGTTATAGCAGCCTGAATGGACTGAGACTTAAATTTTTAAAATAAAAAAACATGCACAATTAATGAAGTGGGTTTTAAAATTTCCCAAACCTCTTAAGAGATTGTGCACACCACAGAGGAGCAACTGCTCCAGGTTTTCCTCTCTGCTCTCTCTGTGAGGAGGGGGTTGAGGAAATGGAGGCCACATCACACGAGGTCTCCCATCGTCAGCTCTTTCAGTCCTCAAACATCCCAGAATTGACCCTTCCCATGTGGCATGGAGGAGGCAGGGGCAGAGTGGACCCTGGGGGAGGCAGGGCAGGAGGGAATGGGTGGATGGGGTGTGGGTGTGTGAGGGGGTAGGTTGGGACTAGAGAGGCTCACATGGAATCTGTGTTGGTGAGGGACAGGGAAGGGTGGATCCTGTGTTCTCGGCCTGGGAGAAGGAAGGTCCTACTGTCTTCCGGTGCTTTCCCATGGACTTGGAATTAGGGTAAAGAGCTTTGGGATTAAATGCTGCATTTGAAGGGCCGTTTGCGGGGGGCTTTGAAGGAAAAAGGGCTGAGTCCCAGGCATGGGGCATATGTCATGAAGAGATTTCAATAGGGTCAAGAGGCCCCACTGTAGAGTATCTCTAAAACACCTGCACCTCAAGACTTTGTGAGATCCAGCAAGAGCTGGCAGCCAGGTGTGATAGTGCACGCTTGTAATCCAGGACTCTGGGAGGCTGAGGCAAGAGGATCATCACAAGTTTGAGACCAGCCTGGACAGTTTAGCAAGACCCTGTCCCACATTTTAAAAAAAAAAAAAAAAAAAGTAAGAAAGAAAAGAGCTGGGATGTACCTCAGTGTGAAGGCTCTGAATTCAATCTCTACTACTGAGAAAAATACAACAACAACAACAACAACAAAAAAGAATAACAAAGAGCTTGCTTGCTTGAAAAGAAGCACCACATAAATAAAATTTAGTTTTGTTAACTGAGCAGATTGCTTTTCTTCCTGAAGTTAGAAAAGAGATCAAGGATGGGCTGGTGTGTGCATTGGTGGGGCTGAGAACAGCCATGTCCCCCCTTAGGGACTTCGGGCCAGTTTGCCTCTTGCTTACAGCCCCAGTGACAGCTCACAGGGAAGGAAACACTGGCAGGCTCATTTACTGAGACACTAACTGGTCTCCACAACAAGCCCAGGAAAAAGGAGATGCATTCTCCTCTTCTCTAACTCTGCTGCTCCTTCTTCCCTGTGTTCCAGGAAACCTGGACACCTCAGCCCAAGGGCACAGGGAAGAGGCTTTTGCTTCAGAAAAGTTCCCAGCTGGCTGTCCCAGGGGTCTGTCAGGCCTGGGAGACACAGAACATGGAATCAGATATGGCCAGAGCACTTCACCCTCGGTGGGAGAGGGGCTGGTGGGCACAGTGCCTTGCACCCCACGGCAGGGGTGCAGTGTCAGGTGCACAGCCAGGTGCAGCTCTCAGGAACCGCAGGATCCCCAGCTCTGATGATCTTAAGCCTGAGTGGACACCTGAATGTCCAGGACACTGAACCTGTCGCTGGACACTGAGTCTGTCAGAGCTGACCTGTGCTCATGGATGCAGGAACTCCTGGACCTAAACCACAGGCCACCTGCAGTGCTCTGCGTAAGGAGATCCTCGGAGGTGTCTGTCACCGAACCCAGCAACAGCCTAGCCATGGGACTCAGAACATGTCAACCTACTTGAATGGAAATGAGAGACACTGGCATGTCCCACACCTTAGTTTTGGGCATAAAAGCCACATTTGCTCCAGTAGTCCTTGCACCAGTACACCCTTGGGTCAGCTGCTAGGACCCATGACTCCGTCTGCTACGCTTTGAATGGGTGTCCACTGGTCCCGTATTTATGTCAACCTACTTGAATGGAAATGAGAGACACTGGCATGTCCCACACCTTAGTTTTGGGCATAAAAGCCACATTTGCTCCAGTAGTCCTTGCACCAGTACACCCTTGGGTCAGCTGCTAGGACCCATGACTCCGTCTGCTACGCTTTATATGGGTGTCCACTGAAGTCCCGTATTAAAGGCTGGGGGCTATTGGGAGGGGGAGGAGCATTCAGGGGGTGGGCCTGTGGGGGAAGTGATGTCACTGGGGGAGTGTCCTCAAGGGGGGGTATGTGGAACCCACCCTTCTCTCTCTCTTAAGATCCTGGAGGCCATTAGGTGAATGTCTACTGTGATCTGTAGCCTCACCTATGGCCCAAAAGCAACTGGGCTGACCCATCATGCAAATCTGTGAAACCCTGAGCCAAAAATGCTTTTTCTCTTTTTAAGTTGATTCAGGTAGTTTGTAACTGTAACAGAAAGTTAACACACAACTTCAACTTGGCTCTTTTTTCTGTCTTTCCTTCTGTTTCCTTTAAAGCATAAACCACTGTCCCCTGGCCCCAGGACTTCTATGCACAGGCTGCTGCTACCCCTTCCAGCTTATGCTTCCCCCTTCTGCCTCCTGGTTGTCTGTTTCAGCAGGTAGATGAGTAGTTATTAAAGTAGCAGCCTGACATGGGAATGCACACTTGTAATCCCAGCCCTTGGAAGGCTGAGGCAGGAGTATCTCAAGTTTGAGCCCAGCCTGGGCAACCTAGCAACTTAAGGAGTCCCTGTCTCCAAATTAAAAACATTTTTAAAAAACTGAGGATGTAGCTTTGTGTGAAGGCCCTGATTCAATCCCCAGTGCTGCAAATCAATGATTCAATAAATTAATTAATTTTTAAAAGTAAAATAAAGAAATAATATTCCCACCTGGAGGTGCAAGTGATGCTGTCCTCCACTGCTCCTGCACATGCACCCTTTGCTATATGACCTTGGCACCTGTCCTGGAGGAGGACCGGGTCTATTCTTCATCCTGAGGACCCGGGACAGCCCTGACATGTTCTCCTCCACGTAGACCTTGGCAGAAATGGAGTGGCAGGCTCTGAGTGGGGCCACAGTGGGCACCTCTGCTCTGCCCGGGAAGCTCCCACCAGCACGGGCACAACCCAGCCTGGCCCCGGAGGACAACTGCCACACAGAGGAGAGCTGAGGGCCCTACCGAGGCCCCCAGATGGGTCAGCCGGCAGAGGCTGACCACAGATGTGGCAGCGAGCACAGCGGCAGCCCACCCTGCAGCCTGGTAGAAACAGCACCAGGAGTTTAAAGTTGACCTGGGAGTTGCTAGGCAGCAACAGCTGACCACTACAGCTGGGTGGCTCTAAACTCTCAGACACACTCTTAACACAGCCTCAAGACCCTCATTGGGAGCCAAAGCAACTTGTTTCCTCATGAATTTTGTAAACAATAATGTTTAAGCTCCACTGTCTTCATGGCTGGCCATCTAGTTCCTCCTAGTGCGACATCCTGTCTTAATCACGGGCCGCGCAGGATTCAGGCTCACCAGACGCGCTGACAGAGGAACGTTTAAAACTTGGGAATCTGGCCAATCTATGGCTGCTTTACAGAATTCTAACCCCCATCTACTTAGCCCAAAGAGAGCTTCGATCAGGTGCTTCATTACTGGAGCTCTCGGGGAACTTTACGTCAGCCAGGTGCTCAGATTGACACTTCCCCGGCATCCAACGCAGCCAGTAGTCAGGATTTCTAACTTCACACCCCAGACATCTTCAGAGTAATCGTGCCCCCACCCCCACCCCACATTGGGGATTGGACCTGGGGCCCTCACATTAAGCTATACACCCAACCTGTTCTTATGATTTATTTTGAGACCACTTGTCTCTAAGTTGATAAGTTGCCCAGCGGAGCTTGGATGTATGATTCTCCTGCCTCAGCCTCCCAGAGTGCTGAGATTACAGTTGTGCGCCACCACACTCAGCTCGCTTTCTGCATCTCTATGGAGACAGTGACAAGATGGAGATGGGTGTGCCCTGCTCTTGTCTTTGTGAGGCTCAGGATCATGCTGGTACCTGGCAGTTTATCCCAAACTTAGTTTTTAATTTCCCAGTTTCACGGAGGCAAGAGGTGTCTTTTGCCCTGAGGTCTTGGAGTGATTCTTCTGGTAAAGGAACAAGCTACTATTTCTAGGGAAAATACAAAAATTAAAGCAATGTGCTAGATGGCGATGATGATTTACAGTAGGATCAGGATGCTAATGAATGCTCAGGATTTCCTTTGCTATTACTATTTTTAATGGCTTCTTCTTTCATTTAAAATTGAACACAGAGAACTAACACACAAAGTACAAAGAAACCAAAAGAAAAGGCAGCTAGAATCCTTTCAATTCTGTGCAGCAAGTTGTAGAACTCTGGGCTCAACTCTGCTGGCAGACAGAGCATTAAAAGTATGTTGCATTCTAGTAGAGACTGGGATCTGTTTCTGCTTACAGATATTTTTACATCAGGATGCCAGAAGGCTAAATAATTTGGACCACCCAGGTCCAAGTCAGATGGTGGTACGGATTTTAAGATGAGAGCATAGTTGAAATGCCAGCAGTTTACAGTTTTTAATCAGAATCTCTATGGAATAGGGAGTGTCCTATCATGTTGACAAGCCAGAAAGAGGCCTCCCACTCGGACAAAGAGGGAGCGATGTCTGATCTAAAAAGCAAAATGAAACTGACAAATCCAAAGAGTGAGCGGTAGTTCTGAGGCTGCCAAAGAATGTACATTAAAATTTCGGATGCTTATGAAGATATGTGTCCCTGGGATTAGTTCTATATTTATCCCCCATGGCCCCATCGGGGGAGTGGGTCAGATTACGTTTCAAAGCACTTCCTGTCCAAAGCATTCTTAGCAAAGGATGAAAAGCATCAGGCAGAGCCCACAGTGAAGAAGTGGAGGGAGGCAGGGAGAAAGGACCAGGACGCTGAGATTTTTGGGGAGGAGAAGAGAGACTGCTAAGATCTGGGCAGGCAGAAGAAATCCCTTAGGGATGAAGCAAAGTTCAGCTTTGAACCTGGCCAGGGCTGGGGCCTCCAAGGACAGCAGCAGTCACTGGGAAGGGAAGTTTGTGGATAAAGAAGGAGTATTGAAAACACCTTATATAGAGTACACAACGCACTCACCTAAGAAGCCACATGAGGGTTTGAACTCTGGTTGGTGTTGCTACAGGGTCCTAGGCCCTTCTCCCCACCTTGTGGACTGTGAGTGTTTTCAGAGAATTACACATTCCCTTTCAAACATATCGAGATCATCAGTGTTTGCTAGGTTGTCAAGCTTTCTATCACTATGACAAAATGCCAGAGGTGATCAGCTTATAAGAGAAAAGGGTTATTTCGATTCATGGTTTCGGAGGTTCTGTTGCCAGTCAAGCAGGGGTTCTTTGGCTCAATCCAGGTGGAAATTGTGAATCGGCTAAGTGCAGCTCTGTGAACAGTCCCAATGTCATAGGCAACACCAGGCAACGATGGGTGCCAGCTGCTGACACAGCCACTCCCTGATCACTGCTGCTGCTGCTGGCCACCACCATCTGGTGCCAGCTTGTGCTGATGTACTGTGCTGACCCTGCTGGGTGCTGGTCTTTGGTGGCTGCTGGTCTCTTAACAGCTGAGTATTTTATTCATCTTTCTTTGCAAACAACCATTCTGTCCACACCATTCAGGATTAAAATCCCAAGTGGATTTACAGGACTTTGGGAGCCTATATGACGAGAGGAATAAGTCACAAGCGGGCTTATGGGAACACCAAAGTGAGTCTGCTGTCGTGGGGCTGTAGTGGGGCTGGTCCTGCAGCACAAGGGGTCACCACAGTGGAGGGGGCCTCCCTGGCATAAACCCAGGAAGGGTTAGGAAGTGCTGCTTACATAGCAGCTTGCAGACCTGTTTTGGTGAGGGCGAGGGCTGAAAGTTCATTATGAATGCAGGGTATGCAAGTGAGGGGCCCAGATCCCTCTCTTTCTGATCTTAGCTGCTCTAAGGCACTTTCCTGTTCTTCAAAAATGCAGTCGTAAGGTCTGAAGTATCTGGAGTCAGGGAGGGCACCGCACTGCCTGGTTGGCTGCACTCCTGTTGGGGTGGAGAGTGGCACTTGGATAACCAGTGAGGACACTGAAGCAAACTGACCAGGTCAATCAGGGCACAAGGGGAAGAGAAGGGGAGCAAGGAGGAAGGGCAGCAGCTGCTGGCTGGGCCACACTCTGTTCCAGTGGGCACAGAGAGGCAGGCGTTTCTCACCTGTCTCAGTCTCGGTCCCAGGTCAGCTGGGCCTGTTGCTTCAGGCCCGTGATGAGGCAGACATCATGGTAGGAGGGCATGTTGGAAAAAATGTTCACCTCAGAGCCAGAGAGCAGGAGATAGAGAGAGCATTCAAGGGCTGGGGTTCCACTACCCTTTCCAAGGACTTATTTCCTTGACCATATGTCTTCCCCTGGCCCCCATCTCTTAAAAGCTCCACCCCCTTCCAATAGACCGTCACACATGGACCCGTGGGAGACACTCGAGGTCCCAGCTGCGGCAGAAGGTGTGGGTGAGGACACCCAGGGAGGAGGAGATGGGAAGGAGCCGTTGGAGAAAGCCCAGAGCCTGTCCACAACATGTGGAGAGGACTCACTCTGGGCTGGAGATCACGAGGCCCAGCGTGGGCTCAGCCCTGATGGAGCCCTCGTGGGTGTGGTCTCGGCCCACTCAGCTGCACTGGTGCTCCCGATGGCCCTCCCTGCAAGGAGATGGACACCTGCAGACCAGCATCTGGTGAGAGGTGCTGAGAGGGGGAGAAGCAGCTTCTCAGAGGACCCATGGTCAGTGTAAGCAGAGTGCATCGAGGTATAGCTGGCAGTTGTGGGGCTGCTTACACATCCTGTCACAGAGTGAGTGTTTAGAGTACATGAAACTTTCAATGAAAGTTTCTTAAAACTGGATATTTTCTAGTTTTCATGTTTTTGTTAATTTAGCCAATCAGCACATGCTTACTCACCATCCAGTCAGGTCTGGACCTTTCTCTGGGCTTTAGGTAACATGGTCACAAGACTGGTTTCCATCCCAAGGAACTAACATTGAGTGAGGAGACAGGATTACAGATGAGCCCTGCAAGAGGGAGCCATGAGGCCAGTGGGAACGTGCAGGGTCCAGAGGCCTCCCCTTCTCCTTCTGGGACGGCCTTCAGCTGTTTTTGCTTTACCTGTGCAAGTTTTTGCTTTGTGAATTTGCCCCTGATGTGGCCACAGGACCAGAACTGAAAGTCTACCTCTGAAATGCCTCTCTTCACCCTTCCTGTCATGCGGGCCTGAAAATTATGTCCCCTGCTATCCTAGGGAGAGACTAACCAAGTGCCTCTTTCCCCACATCTAGAACTCCTGGGGTAGGTGTTCAAGGAGGCTAGTGACCAGCTGGGCCTTTGTTTTCCTTCTCTCCCCTTGCAGCCATGTGGCTGCTGGTCCAAGGGTTGGAACTGAAGCCTATTCCAGGTGTTTTAAGTCTTGCCTGAGAGCCCTGAAATGAGGGGATCTAGTGCTTCTTTCACAAACAAGTCCTGTGTGTCAGCTTGAATGGATTAACACCTCAGACTCGGAAAGCACAATTCTGGGTGTGTCTGTGGATGATTCACATGCAGGGCAGCGAATTGAGTGGGACACTTATTTCAAATGTGGGTGGCACTGACCAATAAGATTGCAGCCTGGGTGGAATAGAAAGGGAAAGAAGGCTACATCCCAGGCTTGGAAGAGCCACAGTCTTCGCCATTGCCTTTGGGCATTAGTCTCCAGGTCCTTCAGCCTCCCGACACAGACTCTCACCAGACTCTGTGTTTGCATCAGGGCTGCATCCCTGACCCCTCTGGTTCTGCAGCTTCCATCTCCTTGGACTGCACAGCTCAGGGGCCCTCTGGCTCTCCAGCACCCAGACGGCCACTGTGGACTTTCTGACCTCTGACCCCGTGAACCCACCTGAAAAGTCTCCGTGCACAAGGACACCTATATTTCTATTGATTGTCCCTCTAGGGAACCCCGATACAGCATCCCACCCCCTTCATAAGAGGTCACGTGCGGCCCCATACAGCATCGGTACTAAGTGACGCCCGGCGCCACTGACTCATCACAAGGGGCTGTGCGGCCTCTGTGGCTGCCATATCTGCATCCAACCCTGGCAGGAGGAAATCCCACTGCACATTGGTGAACAGCAGCCCAGGTGTGGGCCCTGCCCTGAGCCTCTGACCACAGCCACAGAAGCAGAAGGTCTCCTGAGCAGCAGAGAGCCAGGGCCTGCAGCAGGGTACCAGGCCCAGTGCCAGAGGTCTATGCTGGCACCCGAGGCCTCAGCTCTCCCCAGCAAAGCAGGTGTAACTGGAGAGGAGGGAGATGGCGGGCATACGTGGCAGAGACCCAGCTCATCTGGTCCTCCATGGCTGGCTCAGGTGGTGACGCTGCCTCATCCAGTGCCACATGGCCACCGTGAACCTGGCCTCCCAGAGGCAGGGCCCTCCTCCGTCCAGGACCCAGGCCCCCCCTTGGCTCCCTGAGGACTGCCTCTCCTGCCTCTTCTTGCCTCAGTAGGACAGAAAGAAAGGAAAATGTCCTACCTTTGGTGTCCTATCTCCTTATCCTTTTCAAACACCAGGCTCTTGGCTGTTTTTGCTTTCAGCTGAAATATCCTGTAAAGTCCCAGAATACTGCAGGACTCTGACTGTGCGGTGGGTTTGGAGGTCCATGGCACAGGCAGAACCTGGCTTGTCTGTGTAGACGTGCCCTGGGGGCTTTCCCTGGGCTCATGTTTGCTCCCCCTTCCTCATTCATGCAGGACTTTCTTCGATCGGTGCCTCAGAAGGTCCGTGACTCGGCAGCAAGTTACTCATTGCACACATGGTCAGCCGCCTGAGATCATTTATTCTTTCTCCCTGAGTACTTGCGCTTCTCGAGATAAAGCAAGCTGAGAAATAACACACTGTGAGAGGGATGCTCATCTGCCTGTGTGCACACACATTTGTGCATTGCACACACGTGTTATATACATGGGTTATGTGTGCATGCCCTAAACACATGTGCATCATATATGTGTGCTATACACACATGTATACACACCATATGCATGTGTGTGGTATGCATGTGTTATACAATGCATGTATTAAGCATGTGTATTTTACAATGTACTATATGTGTACCATTGTATGTTTATTATGTACATGTTTATCATAATATGTGTTCATTACACAGACATGCATGTATTATATGTATACCACATGCATGTATTTATACAATGTGTGTATTATTTGTGTACTCCATACACTTGTATTACATGTAGACCAAATGTGTGCATTATTTAACAACTGTATTGTGTGTATCATGCATTTGTACATGTGTATATTATGTGTGTATTATATACATGCATGCAAACTGTGTACTTCACGTGTGTACAGTACAACATACACATTCTATATGTATACTGTGTGTATCATGTGCACGTGTACTGTGCAGTGCAGGTGTTCTATATGTGCACCGTGTGTGTATCGTGTACGTGTGCACTGTATGGTGCATGTGTTCCATATGTGTACATGCATTCCATGTGTGTACTGGGTGTACATCATGTATGTGTGCACTGTAAGGCACATGCATTTTATGTATACATCTGCGAATGTGTGAGCTGTTGCCCTGCGCCTTCTGCGCTCACGGCAGACCGGAGAAGGCAGCATTACCTCTCGGGTGGGTGTGTCCAGGCCGAGGGCTGCTGAGAAACCCGAAAGGGTTCATGCATCTGGCAGAGGCTGGGGTTCTGGGATGCATGACAGGGTCTGTTTCACCCAAGACTCCTGGACCCACCCGTGGCTCCGCATGACCCCTTCATCCGTCCCTGGGAACAGATTCTGGTCATCCCTCTCTGGACTCATTTTGCTGCTGTCACAGTCAGCTTCCTTCCTTGTGAAAGCCGCATCGACTCCACTTCCTGAGCCCTGACTAAACACTGCTTATTGAAGGACCTTATGTTATTCCAATCTTCCCTAATGCAAACAATGCTAAAATGAATAACCATAGACATAGATCACTTTGATACATGGGTGCATTGGGCCAATAAATTCCTGTAGCAGAACTGCTTTGTCAGAGAACAACACGAATAGTCTTAATTTCGGCAGATCTTTCCAAGCGGCTTCCCATTGAGCTTTGGGAATGAGGCCCCGACTTCGCATTCTGGTTCTAGTGCATGATCTTGGGTTGGACAGAGCTCAGGTTAGTCTCAGGGGTAAGAACCTGGGCAACTCCTGTGCTCTCCAGGGCCCTCTGTGTCTGCAGCCACAGAAAGGCAGCGCCACTGGCCCAAGCAGTGAGGGCAGAAACAGTGGATCGCGCCAGTGAACTTTGTAAACCACAGATGGGGACCAAGCCAGCAGAACTGCTGCTGTGGCAGCCTGTAGCCTGGATGTACCTGGTGGACTAGGATGTTGACACCCTCACTAAAGACAGTGCCAAGAGACCACTGAACCCCATCTATTACACCTCTGGAAAACTGGCTGCCAGCAGGTCACAGAGGCGCTGGGAACCATATGTTTCAATTTTTCACAGCGGCCTTTGGAGAGAAAGAGTGAGTTGAATTCCAGTTTGACTATTACATTCAGAATAAAGTTTTAGGTTCCTACCTGCCTGTTTTCCTACAGATTCCTACTTTGTGTTATAAAAGTATTTAAATAGCATTTTTAGCTGGGTATGGTGACATATGTCTGTAAATCCAGCTCTCTGGAAGCCTGAGGCAGAAGGATCAAAAGTTTGAGCCCAACCTGGGCAACTTAGTAACTTAATGAGACCCTGCCTCAAAATAAACAGTAAAAATAAAAAAGGGCTTGGGATATAGCTTAGTGCAAAGGCCCTAGATTTGATCCTAGTACCTCAAAAATAAAGAAGTAAATAAATAAAATGATAAGTCAATATAACATTAAAATCATTAAATGACTTTTAATGTTATAATGTTTATCTTTAGGTCTTAGTTTACAAAACACATGCAGTTGTTGTAAAAAAAAAAAAGAAAAACTTAAGTCAATACAGAAGCGTGTGAAGCATGAAATCTCCCAATTCCTTGTCCTACCCTCGGCAAGGGCAGCTCAACCTGTGTCCCCACGGAGGCCAAAACTAAGTATGCAGTTTGCGTTTGGTGCTTGAGTTTGGCAAGACACTGAGTGTGGAAAATCCTGGTATGCTTAGGGGTGTGTAGTCCCAGCGGTCTCCTTGGGGAGTGACGGAACAGGGTGTCTGCTTGGGAGAAGAGACGTGGATGACAGGAGCAATGGGTGGCGTGGCGGCCGCCTAGAGGCAAGAGCCCTGTTGCATTCTGGGGGCCACTGGACCGGCCAATTGGCTGTGACCGGCCAATAGCAGGTGGCTCCAGGGAAGCTGCGGGCAGAGTTCTAATCTGAATAAAGTCCCCATGCCTCAGTTTCTTCAGCTGTGAAATCCAGCGAGCCAACCCTGCCATGTGCTGCCCCTGGGAACATTCGTGATATTCGGGAAAGCTCTCAGCTCTGAGTCTGGGGCAGAGGGAACTTCCAAAACCACGGCTAACCTTGTCACAGTCAGTTCCACATCCATCCCAGCCTGCCATAGGTGGCTCTGTGGGTTCCTTCCTAGGGCCAGCAGCCTCCAAGGGCACTCATCTGGGAGCCCTGGGAGATGGCAGGCAAAGTCCTCTCCAGGACTCTGCAGAGGGTCTGGCGGACAAAAGTGGCCGCATGTCCAGCCTGTGCTCAGTGAAGCAAGTTACAGACTTAATGTGAAGCACAGAAGCAGACAGGGCCAGTGCTCACCTCCACCTTGTGGTCTGAAAATCTTGCCTTTGCTCATTCAACAAACGGCTATGCACCAAGCATTGTCCCTGGCACGGGAGAAGTGTGGGGAGGTGCAGGGTGCTCGAGCTTCTGATCCACACTGGCTCTTCTCCCCGCAACAGGCGAAAGGAGCTAATGTGGTTTGTATCTGATGCTGTCCTCCCAAAGCCTACCTGCACCCTAGGGGAGTGAAAGGTGACTGGATTCTGGGGCTTGCTGGTGGCAGAGGACCAGGTCAGCAGAGGAAGCCACTGCGGGTGTGGTCTAGAGGGTGCATCTCCCTCCCGGGCTCCTCCCTTGACTCTCTTTGCTTGATACCATGAGGTGAGCAGCTCTCCTCCGCCTAGACCTTTCCATCATGTAAGGACTGAATCCACCTAAACCGTGACCAAAACAAGCCTCTCCTCCTTTAAGTTGCAGGTATTGTGTCCCAGACAGACAGTGACCAGGGCAGATGGGAAGTGCGGCTCTTTCCTCGTGCATGTCCCTCCCCTTCCCTCTGGCCTTTAATAGGGCAAAGAGGAGGATCTCCAGGGAACTGTGAGGCAGTAAAGTGCCAGCACAGAACATACTACTGAGGTGTTGGGTGAGAACAGTTATGGGGTTTCTACACCCTCTGAGTATCGTGCTCACCAGGGAACCTCTCTGAGCTTCCTCTTGGGGGTCCCCAAAGCCTCACCGGGGACACACAGGGCTGCTGCCCTTCCTTCCCTGGACACATGCTGTGGGTTGTGACCACAGATAACCTGGGACCCCAAGGAGGGAGGTGTTGTGATGGAGCTAGCTGGGCAAGATCTTGTGTCCAAAGCGGCGTAATAAAGAACACTGATTTTACTTTTAGGGGCTGAGGTGGGAGGATCACAAGTTTGATCTCAGCCTGGGCAGCTTAGCAACTTAGTGAGACCCAGTCCCAAAATAAAATAAAAAAGGGCTGGGGATGTGGCTCAGTGTGAAGACCCTGAGTTCAACCCCTAGTGGTACAAACCAGACAAAACCAGGCCAATCCAAACCAAACCTGACTGTGGTGGAGGTCCCTTGGTTTTCTGAGACACTTTCATGTTTTGGGCAGGCAGAGGTGGGGCCTGCCCTGCAGCTTGAGTGCAGTGGGTGGTGGGGGGCTCGGTCATGCTAAGAGCCCAGGATACTCCAGGCTGGCGGTGGGGCAATGAAAACAACAGGAAAGAGGGAGATGCACTTGGCAGAGGCTGGGGCCCAGGGGAGGCCACAGCTATAAGCAGTACTCTGAAGATGGGAACAGGGTGCCTAAGTCAGGGCTTCCTGGCACAGAAGAGGAAGTTTGCTGCCTGCCTTGTGCTGGGCCTCTTGTGACCTCCAGGGAGCCTGAGGGAACAAAGGGAGAGGAGCACACTCATCAGAGTGAGGCGGACTGGGGCAGAGGCTATGGGCCAGGTGCCAGGAGTAGGGACAGCAGAGGCAGATGGAGGCTGGCCCAACAGGACAACAGGCCCTCCTGCCCCGCTCTGGATGGGAGGGGCTGACAGTGTCCCCACTTGGGTGGCTGTCCTTATCTTTATGCTCATTTTAATTTGACTGTCTAGGGAAGTGCTATGTACCCAGGAACACTCCTCACGGCATCATTGATAATGGCTAAAAATTAATAGCTCTGATGTCTAACAGCCTAACAAGGGTCAGTTAAACATCAGGGTTTCATGGTCCCAGTCTACTGGGCAGCTGTCAAAGCAGAGAAGCTTGAAGACTGAGGAGCAACGTGGGCCTCGTGGATGGAGCAGCATCCGTGAAGGGCAGGGAGTGGTGTCTGAGGGGCAGGACAATGGCGACTGTGATGGTGATGAACAAGGTGCACAAAGGTGTGAGCACCTGCCGTGCCCCAGAGGGGTGTGCACACTGCCACTAACAGGGAAGGTCCCCTTCTCAGTGAGAACGGGGCCCACAACAATGGGGGGGTGCACAACCAATGTGGGCCAAGTAGGGAAACAGGTAACAACAGGACTGAAAGACCCTACGCAGGCAGGAGAGGATTCAGAGGTGGGGTGAGAGGGGAGGAAAAGGATTAAGATGCAATGCACACATGTTGCATTCATTACTGCAAAAACATGCACTAATAAAAAAGAAAAAAAGATCTTGGGTGGCCTGGGGTTCAAGCCCACGTTTCCCCCTCTCATCCATGTGGGACTCTCTCGCTGCCTCAGTTTCCTCATTTGTAAAGCAAAGATAGCAGTCATACTTGCCTCCTAGCCTGCTAAAGAAATGAATGCAGGAATCAGGATGAGCCGCCGCTGGACAGGTGAGTAGTAATTCTTAGCTATGATCATTATCGCGTTGTTACTATGCCTACTGATGACAGTTTGATAATGCAGTGCTTTTGCCTGGATCATGACACTGTGCAAATATAAACAAAATAATTTGTAATGCTTTAGTCTGGATCCTCCAGGAAGCAGAAGCCAAGATGGATGAGCAATGCAAGAACTATGTGAGGGGCCCACCTGAGAGATGGAGGGAGGGTCGCTGGGGCAGAAATGGCCACAAGACAGAAGGAGAGAGAAAGTCACTGGCATCCAGCAGTGAGGGACTCCAGGCTGAATCGTTGTTGTCACAAAGGAATGTGTATGAAAGGGACTGATTCTGAGACAATGCAGAGAGAATTGCTGATGAGGCCTGGTGACAGAGGGGAGAGCCAGGGGATAAAGGGTTTCTTGCCTGGGAAATTGAGAGGATGTTGGTGGAAACATCTAGACTGCTGTTGTATCTAACAGAATTTGGCAGGCAGTTGGGGGCCCTCAGGCCAAAGTCAGCTGTGGTAAGAACCCTGGACCCCAGCATCAGGATCACCTCTGTCTTGCTTGCACCAGGTGTCAGAGTCTGGGGAGAGAGTGGCCCCTTTTTAGCTCAGGGATGGAATTCACTCCACCGCCATGAGTGCCCCATCCTTGAAGGTCTGAGAGAAAATCCTCATGACTAACACATGTGGGGGATGCTAAAATGCTCCTCTGGTTTCACAGTGAGAGACAGCAATCTGAATGAAGGCAGACCGCCTGGGGCCTTGGATTCATCAACTTACTACTTTAAGGAACTTTGGAAAATTCATCAAATCTCTGAACCTCAGTTTAAAATAGGAATAGTGATAGCCTTAGCCTCAGAGGGCGGCTATGAGGAACTGCTGAATTTATGAAAATGGAATCATTCAGAAAATGTTACAAAGATCTCTGCAGCTCTTGCTGTCCACATAAATAGCATCTCTAAGGTATTTCTGATATGCCATGCAGAGTCTAGGCAGGGCAGGTCAGAGCCAACTCCTTAAGGACTGGAGCTCATCCATTTCTTCCTTTTGAACGTGAATGAAAAACTTATATAGTTGGTTATCACTAGTAGCCATCTTATGAGACCATCTTGAGGGCAATTATTTCATGAAGCAGCCATTTTATATGCTGATGGAAGCCATTTTATACACTGAAGGCAACCATCTTATATCCTGGGGGCAGCCATTTTATATCTTGAGGGAAGCCAGCCTGAGATAAAGCCAGAATTTGGAGAAGAGTGGAAAGGGGTGGCTGAGAAGCAGAACAGGGGCCTGACCTGGGATTTTCCTAGTGTAAGTCATTTAGTGACAGCAATTATTTAAGCCAAGTTGAGCAAGAGTTTTTACTACTTGGACCTTGATTAAACCTTACAGGCATAGTAAAGAAAAGATTCTACAAGAGTTCCATTTCACCCGAGGCCTTAGTGAGTGGCTTGTGGTCACATGCTGGTCTGTCCAGGCATGAGTCTTACTTTCCTGGTGAGCTCCCTGCTGACACTATTGAAAACTTTTCTGCCTTCACCTCTGCTGTGGCTCCCCACATACTTTCAGATGGTGTCTTCTGAATTTTCTTATTGAAGTGGGTATTGTAGCACTCTTCTGAACTTGTGGTCTACGGGCAAAAACAACTCCGTTCCCAACTGTCCCCCCATACCCTGGCAATGCTGATAGGAATGAAGGGAATACAGCCTGAGCTGTTAGTACTGGGAGCACCAACCTGTTGGCAAGGAAAGCCAACTCCCTCTCCAAGTTCTCAGCTATGAAACATCCCTTGTCTCTCTCATCAGACTCTCATCTGTCATCACCAGGATTATTCTGATTTTTATCTTGAATTTCTGTGAGTTTCATATGCTTGGTGATAATTTACTGTCTCTGGCTTGTGGCTTCCATCTGCATACCCCAGGACTGCAGCCCACCCACGGGTCCCTTCCAGCATTCACATTCCAGGGGATGAGTCACATCTCTGCGAGTCTGTCCTTTGGCTTCTCAGCAGGTAGAGTTGTGTAATCAAAGTGACTTCATTATGAGACAAATGAAACTGGACTCTGCTTGTGTGGAGCTCCATCTAAGGTCCTGGAGGGCCCTTAGCATTACATTCACATGGTCATAAATATGTGAAATTTTGCTAAACTAGGAGATTGTAATGGTGATAGTTAAACAACTATATCTCTGTTTTTAGACTTTGCTGGTGTCACACTCCCTACATATCAAGTAGCACTAAAAGAGTCTATGAAGACTTCGGGGAATCTCTAAATACAAGTTGAGTAGGTGTTCATTTAGATTTTATTTAGTGAGATACAGCCACTTTGTCACTTCCATGTAAAATCAAATTATTTTTAGCAAGGTTCATAAGTTTATTACTGGCAGAGTTAAGACCCAAACCTGCTGATTTTAACAACAATAACTTTAGTGTTGACTTTCATGTGTTTACATCCAAAAATGCTCCTTTCGCTACAACTTACATCCAGTTGTTCCTTCCCAAACATGTTTCATAGGTGGGGATTTTTGGAGTGATTAGATCATATGTGTGTCATACTAGATTATGGGTGCATGGTAACTGTATTAGCCCACTGATTTATTTAACACAGTTCAGGGTGTGGATAATGGGAAGGCCCACCTGGGGTGTGGGCAGCACCAACCAGTAGGCTTGCAGCCTGAATGAAATAAAAAGGGAAAGAAAGGTCCATCACTGGCTCCCTGCTGCCTGCCCTGCCACGGACTGCTTCTTCTCTGCCATGCTGCCCTAACTTGCAACCAGCTCACAATGGACTGCAACTTCTACAAACTGTGAGCTAAAATGAACCTTTTCTCCTTGAACAGTGAGTGTTGAATATTTTGTCCCAGCAACAAGAAGGTAACGAAGACACCTTTGATTTCTTAAAGGTGGTGGTCGTTTTCACTACATTCATGGATGGAGATAACAGAAACTCACAATGCATCATGATGACAAGGACATCAGTGACAAATTGGTAAGCATGTGTCATCATCTCAAAGAACAAATTAGACACGCATGCTTAAATATCACATTGTTTCTCCTGTGTGAGAAACCAAAAGCACAAATAAGGACCAAATTGGATGAGAGAAATTGGGGACTATGAAGAAAATATTCAAATGGGAAGGGGAGCAAAGGAAGGGGGAGAGGAAAGGGAAAGGGGAAAAGAGAATAGAAAGAAAAAATGAAAACAAGCAGGGAAGAAAGGTTAAAGGGAAGGGAATCAGAAAAAACAGAAGAATCAAGATATATTATGTAAGCCAGGCATGGTGGCACATGCCTGTAATCCCAGCACTCAGGAGAATGAGGCAGGAGGATCACTGTGAGTTCGAGACCAGCCTGGGCTACATAGTGAGTTCCATGTCGGTTCTCAACTACATGATGAGACCCTGTCTCAAAAAAATAGACAAACAAAAGGTATATTATGTGCATTTACACATTCCTTATAATGAATGTGATCTATCAAAATTGTACCAACACATTCAATTGTAAAAAATTAAAAAAATTTTAACAAGTAGAAACATTAAAGTGCCCCCAAAGTATCTCTCACAACTCATATATTAAATAAATTTTATAGAAATTCCCACAAATTTGATAATGTTCTTTAAAATGTCCAAGGCTTTGCCAATAAAGGTTTGTGAAGCTAAAAGTTTCCTACACTATACATGTGTCAAAACACAAATTCCCTTCAACCATACTAGAACAAAGACTAAAAGTGTCTTTTTCACTTTGTATAGAAAATGATATTACCAATTTTGTTGACAGATTCAAAGGCAGTGAGTATAGACAGCCAAACATTTTTGGAAAACAAACAAACGCATTGTATGAGTGTGTCTGGCAGCTGATTAAAACATCGCTCCCCAGATCATGTGATATCTGCATTGCATGTAGTTATTTGACAATAGTAATTTATAGTAATATTTTTCACTCAAAATAAGTGTGCACTGTCTTTGTAGTGTAATTTTGATTCTTCTCCTAAAACCAGGCCCCTAATATACAAGTGTCAGCCCCATGTGACCCAGAGCCTTCCTTTTCTGCAGTTACAGTAGAAAGTTAGCTGCCTCTGCTAATCCTGGCTCACCTGACGCCCGGGGCCAGCCCAGCCCCCATATGACCTCACAGAAGCAGCCCTTCTGGGTTCCGCCAGCAGCCCTGGTTCTTGGGTTCTGTTTGGGGAACAGAGGCGTTGATGTCCCACTCTGTTTGCTTTTTTCATCTCTCGGTGCTCTAGCAGAAACTCTTACCCAGAAAGGATTCCCGTATTTTACAGAAACTAACTCATGCCCCAGAGCTGGTGTCCCCCACCCTGCACATCAAGCCAGGGCTGGTCCAACTTGTTACTGTGAAGCAAGGAGCTGGCCTTTCACTTCCTTGGTCCTCACTTCTCTGTGCCCTTAATGTGCCGTTTGTGTCAGCAAAGACACATAGGCCATGCAGAAGTCAAGGTAGGATTTATTGTAAAGTATATATGTAGAGAGTTATGCCTTCAAGATAGAGGGTGGGCAGTGCCGTGAAGGCTTCTGCCCTGAGTGTGAGTTTTTATGCACTTGGGAGTTACTCCTGGTGTTTAGGGAACTAGGATAATTATGATGCTCATCGACATTCATTTTAGTGATTATTCCGGAATGTGTGCTAACTCAAAAATGTCTTCCTCAGCCTTTTAGAAGGTTAGTGTTCCCTCAGTGTACTTAATCATGTAAGAATCTAAAGTGGGTCTCAGCCCAAGGAAGGTTTCCCTTCCTGATTCCACTGGGATTGGACCACGGCACCCAGGAATTCCATGGGCCTTGTCATGGAAACAGACAGCCAGGTGGGTGGCTATTGGAAGGACTGTATACAATATACAACCTCAAAACATCATTGTGCTGGGACATAATCAATAAACGATGAAGTATTTCTGTAATTAACTGGCATTGCATGCTATTTTAGACCCCTCCTTTGTCTCCAGACCTGCTCATGTCTAACTAAAGCAGAACTCAAAAGAAAAGCAGTTTTCCTAGCTAAAAGCAGTCTTCCCCAGCAGCTGCCTACACAGGATCTACACCCCATGTCCTGTAGCTGGTGACCTTTGCTCTGCTGCAGGTAAGGTAAACAAGATTCTTGTTAACAGAGTCCTGTGACATCTTGGGTACTCAGGAATCTGCCTTGCTTCAAGGCTGACCTTCCCCAGGTGTTGATCAGGTAGACAGTCCCATTCCTGTAAATGAAGTTCTGTAATCCTGAGGGACCATATGCTCTCCAAAGGTACAGATAAAATCAACAACTAAATCCTATAAACAAAGTTTATGACACTCTGTTCTCCCGTGATTCCTAAAGACACTGTCTTCTTTCAAGGCTTAATTGCCAAATTGCCCACCCTTGTCCTGTTTCTGGAAACTCACTTATGTCACTAAAAGACCACCTCCCTTCAGAAAATGTGTAAGAACTAGAACATTTCCTTGTTCAGCACTCAGACTTTTGGACAGGAGTCCAGCTGAGTCAAGGTGTAGCTAATAAATTCCCCCAGGTTCCCTTTGGTCTCTCCTGTCTCTCAGAGTTCTACAACTTAACTCTCTGCCTACCAAACAGACCCACTGTGCCATCCAGTCCTGATGAGGCACCATCCTTTCCTGTGTGTCTGTCATCTACTTCATCTTCCAGACCACTGCCATCCATCAGACTAGGACCCCACACCCCCAGTGGCTCCTCATTCCCATAAGGAATGAAGTCCAAGTCGCATTGCCTGGTGTTCAAGATCACTGCTTGGTATTCAAAGCCATACAGTCTGTCTTCTTCCTGCCTTGGCCCTTGGCACATTCCTCTATGGATGCCCCTCTCATAGCATGTCCTTCACCAACCATTCTTGGTCTCCGTTGCCTGTGCCATGCCACAGGAGACCTCTCATCCATGTCTTTCCTCTGACCTCCTGTGGGACACCTCCTCTGCAATCCCGAAGCCGAGCCTCCCATGGAGGGGTGTGGAATACAACATCAGCTCCCTCTTCTCTACTACTTTTGACATTTCTGTATCCTGTGACTGATCAAAGGTGAATTTCTTTTATTCCAAGGCTGCTGTGGCCTTAGGTATGTATTTAAATAACTTCAGTGGTCTTTGAGACAATCTGCTGCATATCTTAAGAGAAAAGGGATTTCACTGATCCCCGAACACGTCCACTTTTGTTAGACATCATTAAATGAGAAGACTTTCTAGTATGGCTTTTCAAACTCTTTGTGTGAACATTTCACTTCCTCCATTATCTATTTATGTATCTTCACTGTGTAACTATTAAAGCAAACAGCTGTGTATCTTAATCCACTGAAGAATCTTGAATGAAAATATAAGGAATTACAGGAAGCTTGGGGAATTTGCCTCCCTTCTACGTACACTTGAATGGAATTAGATATCTCTGCCCAGTACTAATCCAGGATGGATCCTGAATGAGGCAGTGGTCATACACCACTTCTGGTGACACTCTTCCCTCTGAAGGAAGGAAGCCTCAGGGATCTGCTCACCCAGAGGAAACTACCAGGCCACTGTCTACACCACAGGACTGTGAATCCAGAACCTCTGTCGGAAGCCAGGTGTTCTCAGTGATCCCTTGGGAAGGGAGTAGGTAGCCTGACTGGGGACTTCTGGGTTGGGAAGGACTGTAGCTGTCAGTGGCAATGAAATTGAAGAAAGCTGGAAGAAAAGAAAGCACAGGAGACAAACAACCTCCCAATACAGGAAGTTCTGATGGGGTGCACAGGTCTGGGCCTCCTTTGCATTGCTGGTCTGGATTTAGTTCCCACTGGCACAAATACAGTTCAGCCAGCCCCATACAAATTACCAGGCACAGCCCTCCCACTAACAATGCTGATGCATAAGAGTCCAAAGGGTGGGATTTCAGACAGAGCTG
Source organism: Fukomys damarensis (assembly GCF_012274545.1). Taxonomy (NCBI): domain Eukaryota; kingdom Metazoa; phylum Chordata; class Mammalia; order Rodentia; family Bathyergidae; genus Fukomys; species Fukomys damarensis. Next base: position 131,581,952 of record NW_022900928.1, on the reverse strand, counting down.
GGCTCACACACCAAACACCCTGCCTGAACTCAATCTCTACCCTATCCTTTGGCTCTGCTCTTTCCAACATTAGCTTTACTCCCCAGCAGAACACCGCAGCAAGTGGTCCCTGGCAACTACTGGCTTACAAGGGGTCTCCTTCGCCTGCTTTTCCCCCTGGTGAGTGATATATCCCAAACCCTTTTTTATTTTCTGCTCTGAAACAGGGTCTAGTTAAGGGGCTATGTTGCTCATGCCACACTCCAACTTGTAGTCATCCTGCCTCCGCCTCCCACCATGCCACGATTATAGTACACCAGCTTGGGATCCTGCAGGAGTGCCCAGCCCAGCCCATCATGTACAGATATCAGCTTTTGTGTAGGATTCTGGGTGGTTCTGCTGAGTCGTGCACCCATCACCTCCATCACCATGCCATACTCGTCCTCCCCTGTTGGAGAGAGGGGGCCATGTATCCAGACCATGCCAGAGGTTTCTATACATACTTCTTAAATGCAGTTCTGTCCAGATTATGTACAGAGATGTGTTTGGGAAAAGGGAAGTAATTTGGATATGCTTTTATTTTTGATAAGCAAAATAAAGTGGTGCTAATGGCCAAATACAACAGGATTGTCTGTGCTTCAAATGTGGCTTGTGGTATTGGGAATTGTACACATTTTTAGACCAAAGGAAATCAACATTTTCACATAGTCGAACTTAATGTCATTAACTAGAGAATGTCTTGCATCTATCTACACTTGATATCATACTGTCACTCTGGTTAAGAAGGTTTAGAGAAGGACTCAAATTTCATCTCACAGTTTATGCTTCACAGGAAGTTCATTTAGAAGTAATAAATGCCTGCAGAAGAATTGCAGTATTGGTAGAACAGTGCCGGGCACATACTAAGTGCTCAAAAAATAACTAGTGAGTAAATAAAAGAATAGATGCCAGAAATAACCACAAATCAAAACTAAAACTGAAAGTCTAGAGGTATTTTTAAGGATATAATTTGGTTATGATCTCCTTAGTCCTTAAGGAAGACTTTGGCTGTACATAGTATCTCTTTTCCTCTGTTGTAACGCTGGCAGCCTAGTTTTGTGGTTTTAATTTAAATTATGCCCTAACATGTAAGTTCGAGGAAGCCAGTGGATATCACAACTGCTTCTATGCTTGCAGTGAGAGCTCATTGTTAATAAGACCTTGCAACTAGATGCCTAACAAAGACATCTCACCTACTCTGTGTCTGGGAGCAGATTCCATGTCATGACCCTTCTTCTGCTCGGTAGGCCTTTATCTGCGAGTAGGCACCGTGGACGTAATAACTTCTCTACAGAAATTAATGCCAATGTATATGTACTTAGGTCCTTAATAGTCAAACTAAATAATTCTCTTCACTTCCGGCATGCACTCCGCATCTGGATTTAATAGAGCCTTATTCTTACACAGGCATCTGTGGAGTGGTTTGGGACCTTGCTAAAGAGGGCTGGCTAGAGGAGGAGGAGGGAGAAAAATGACCAATCATTAAGTTGCAGTGTGGGTGTTCAGTCATGAGAACTAGCTGGCTGAGGGACAATTTCCACACCAACAGCATCCCCATCAGCTCCTCTGATCCACGGATGCAGGCAGTGACCCCTACAGTCTGGCCGAGAGCGAATTGCATGTCTTGGGGACTTCTCTGTTTACTCTCTGGTTTAACTATGAGGCAGAAATGACTCCTTTGCCAAATCTAGATTTAATTAGGTGTGACTAATGCTAATTTTAGAACAGAGCTTGGACCTTTCTTCTAGTCATTGTTTCACAATGATGCTCAAGGGGAAGGGGGATGATTCCTCTTGACCAGCGGTCTCACAACATTAGAGAACAATCCAGCTCCGGGGAGGCAGAATCTGCATGGGTCAAGCTGGAAGTCCTCAGAATTGTGCGACAGGGGTTGTGCCGCAGGTTAGGTCAGAGCTGGGTGAAATGCAAAAGTTAAGTGAAGATATTCAACATTTTAAATATTTAAAGCTGGACTTCAGTTAAAATAGCTAAGTTGATCATTCCTGGGAGGGAAATAAAGCCCTGGAAAGCCAACTTTCACTTCACATTTACTGAAGTGCAGTTTGAATGGTGATAATGCTATGCACCGGGGAACTTGCTGCCTTTAATAATGAGATGAAGTGCATCTCAGGAGAGGAACTTCCAAGTCCCTGTTGGTTCGTTCTACCAGAAGACCATGAGGAACACCTCCCTCATGAGCAAAGCTCTCCATGATGTCATGGACATGAGTCTGACAGACTTCAGACACCACATGTCAACACCACCACCATGGACAACGTCACTGCTGCTGTCGTCACTGTCACTAATGACACACCCTCCTGACACCATCACCTTCATTATCAGCAACAGTGTTACCTTCCCAGCACCATCCCTCTCCAACACCATCGTCCTCCCCAACACACTCCCCAAAGCAACACCATCACCATCACCATCACTGATTGTCACTGGCACCATCACTTTCCCAATGCTGTCCCTAACCCTACACCATCACCAATTCCAGCATGATCTCCACACCAACAGCATCCCATCACAACACCATCTCCATGCTAACACCATCTCCATGCCAACACTGTCACCATCCCTATACTATCATCATCACCATACCATCTTCTCAGGAGCTCCAGGTTTTCTTCCTACATTGATGTTTTTTTCACCCAAAGCCTGGATTTTCATTTGCTTTCCATGGGCGCAGGGGGTAGGAACAATGGCACTGCTTTTCTGAGCTACATGCTGATACACTGATGGAGCTGTATCAATTCTTGCCTTTTCTAGATTCTCAGTTGGCTACAGGACCATACTGCCTTGTATAAGGATTGAAAACAACCTTTATAATAATGTGTTATATTTATGTCAGTGCTCATTTATTTTGAAGGACTTTTACACTTAGTACATTATGTAGGCTTATAATAATTTTTATGGAATATCAGTGATATATTATTATGGTCAAATATAAAATGTGGTTTGCTAAATATCTCAATCCCAAAGCAGAAGGGCAGGAAATTAAGTATCTGATAGCACACTCCCAAAATTAACCATTACAGTCTTATGTAGTCACAGAAGTTATTCCAGGGCTGTTGGCCAATTCCAGATCCATTTCCTCCTGGAAACGATGCATCTAAGAAAGCTAAACTGGAAGGTTTCTGAATTAAAAATGGCTCAAGAACAAACTAGAATTGTGAAACTTAGTGAATTGAAATGATATATTTTTTACCCACAAAGGATTCAACCTGAGTTTCCTGAGTAGCTAGATTCCAACTTCCTACCTGTTTTAGCCAATGCCGGGCTGGACCCTGCAGAGCGATACATGAGAAATGAGATGGGAGCTTTCCATCAAGAGCTCAGCAGCTGCTGAGACACAGACGCCCCAGGAGAAGTGTTCAACCAAATGACAGGGCTATGGCAGCTGCGAGGCGCTTCCCTTAGCCAAGTAGGTGCTGGTGCAGGGCCAACAAAGGCTTCCAACTGAGCCAGCTCCTGAGCTGTGTCTTGAAGCCTGACTAGGAATTCATCAGGTATAAAGGGGACCAGGGAAAGGAGCCAGACAGAGTGAACAACACCATAGGGGTGGGGGACAGGCAGGCAACCAGGAAGCACAGAGAGAGGGGAGGATGCAGGGACAAGAATACATACCTCGTGCTGGACCACAAAGCAGTTCATCTCCACTCTGGCCTTTCCTGGCTTAGGCACTGAAAGTCCCACATCCTGGAATCTCCTTAGTGACAGGGGTGGTGCAGATTTGCAGGCTCGGAGCCTTTCTTGAGAGTCCACGTGGGAGCTGGGCTTTATGTTTTGTTATGGTTTAGATCCAAAATATTTCTCCCAAATTTCTGTGTTCAAAGGTGAGGTTTTGGATCAGGAGAGCACTATACTCATCTGTGGGTCCATCCGTCAATGAGTTCATAGCTGCAGGTGCTGTTGGAGGTGGGGCCTGGGGGTGGACCCTGGGGGTGTGATCTGCAAGTGTGTATTCTTGTTCCCGTGTCCTCCCCTCTGTGCTTCCTGGCTGCCGTGAGGTGAGCAGCTGTGCTGTGCCAGACCCTTCCACCAGGCCATTCTGCCTTGGAGCCAGCTGACCATGGACTGAATCCTCTGAGAGCTGTGAGCCAAATGAAACAAAACAAAAAACAAACATTAAATTGTGGGCCCCAAATATATCGTTCTAGTGATGGGAAAGTGCTAATACATTAGATGCAGGAGACACAATGATGAAGGATCACTTTGAACGGGGCCCAAAACATCTCAGATTGGACAAAGTAATTACTCCTACTAAAATCAAATCTTTAAAGCAATATTTTTCTAAGGGACTTCCTCCTGCTCATAGCTCCTTGTTTTCTTTTGTAAGGCTCAATGTATCCTGCGGGCAGGAATCATGCCACTGGGTGGAGGGCCAGATTCTGAGGACTCTGGAGGGCCGGCCAGCTTCAGCGGAGCTCCAAAAGGCTCCTGAAGGCATGGCCTCAACATCAGGGGGTAGGGACAGACCTTGTGGTGCTGGGCACGTTGCTATGGCTTGATGTGTCCCCGAGGGAAATGTGGGCCTCACTGCAGCGATGTAGAGAACTCGGAGCTCCTGGGGGTCATGAGGTCATGAGCCTTCTGGCCTTAGGACCGATTAACCCACCCATGGATTGTCACAGAAGTAGCTTTGACATAAAGGGGAGCTCTTTCTAGCTTGTTTTGTCTGTCTTGCCATGTCCAACTGCCATATTATGATGGGGTCAAAGGTCCCCAGATGTGGAGTAGATGCTCTTGGACTTCCCAGCTTCCAGAATGACAAAAAAACAAAAAAAAACTTTTTCTTTTTATAAGTCACCCAACCTCTACTATTCCATTATAGCATCAGAAAACAGACCAAGGCGTACACTTGTCCATGCTTGTACAATCATTCTTGTCTCCATCCGAGGCATCAGGTGACACCAGGCACTGCTCCATGCCTAGTCCTGAAGGTGGAGATATAAGTGTGATCTCTCTACAAGGGGAGCAGGTGTGTCACATGGTATGAAATAAACATGTAGGTTGAGGGTGGCAAAATTGAGGGAAAGGGGCAGACAGGAAGCCCAGAAGACCCTGAGAGCACAGATCCTTCTGCCCATTATCTTGCTTATCAGTGGGGTGGGGGGCTGCACTGACTCTCATTTGTGTCTCTAAAGCTTGTGGCCACCAACACTGTTTAACTCAGGTTCAGGCAGGAAGTGGCAGCTACCTAATCCAAACCAGCTGAGATAAGAAACAGGCACTGTGGGGAGGAGCCTGCGGTCACACACACCATGGGGGCTGGACCTCCAGTGCACAGTGCCGAATGTGCTCTTCTGCTGGTCACTGCTCAGGCTGCCTTGGCCTCAATTCTTAGCCTGGAGACAGCAGACTTCACTCAGTGGGCAGTGAGGCTCCTTCAACTCCCAGTGACCACATCCAGATCCCCTGAGCGCTGTACCCTCCTAACTCATGGGTGCTAGGGAAGGAGGTTTATGGACTCTGCTGAGCCCTGGGTCTACCTGGAGCTGCCAGCAGAGGTGGAAGGGCTGGGTCCCTAGTGAGGGGAAGCTCTCTCCTTTCTGGCCCATTGGAGGTGGCAGGGGAGTCTCCCAAAAGGGGAGCCCAAGAGCTAGTGAGGCTGGTGAGTTCTGGGTGTGGAGGGTCTTTAGAGACAGGGCGCTGCCCCTGCACTCAGAAGCGGGGCTGCGGGGCACAACAAGCCTGTGGCACAGGGGACGTTGAGTTTAGGGGCAGTTGGGATCAAATGAGGGTAGAGCAGCTAGCTCTGGTCTGGAGGAAAGGGTGGATTGGAGAGGGAGGAAGTAAAGCAGCGAATCTGACAGCGGGGCAGAGCGGGTAGCTGATGGAGGGAGAAGCCGGAGCTGGAGGTAGAGGGGATCTGAGAGAACCCTGGTTGATTGTACCTGGATGCAGGAGGGAGAGGGGAATGTGAGGTTATTCCAGAGTGCGCAGGGGGAGCCCCCAGCCATAGGACCTCTACAGACGGTGAGAACATTCTAGGTGCAGACAAGGGCATTAACTGCTTCCTTGTCTCAGATCTCCCTAATCCAGAAGGGAGCAAGCAGCCTGCGAGTTCCCACCAACCAGGGTGGTCAGGGCTGGGAGACAACTTGCTCAGGGACTCAGCGATGCCTGGGACAGGGGCCAGCCCCCCTACCCCCTCTCCACTCCTCCTTCTCCTGACCCTCCCTGTTCCCCCACTCCCCTTTGTCCTCCAGAAGAGGGTCCTTGAGGACACCAGGGGACCCTCATCGGTGGAGGTGAATGGTAAGAATTCGGGTTTGAAATCAACCACTTCAAGATTTTCAGACACACATTTTCTGGGTCTGAATGGTGGGTGGCTGGAATGGTTCCCCTGGAGGTACTGAGAGGAAGGCTCCTCTCCTTATCTATCATCATCATCATCATCATCATCAACTGGGTTTTTTAAAAAGATGAAAAGGGTCTTATTCTCATGGAATAAAATGGATGATTTTGGACATCAGTGAAAATCTATATACCTTGGCAAGTTTTAAAGGAAATCTGAAATACTTGTTAGGCAGGAGGTGCTGGTTTGGGGCGGAATGTTTACAGTAAATTTTGAGCAGGCATCTCTGGCAAAGTAGAATGCTGAGGTAAACGTTTTCCTAAGAAACACAGGGAGGGGCTGTTCTTCTCTGGCGGTGAAGAAGCTGAGATGGGGGTATGAGGAAGATTTTCCCACCAGCAGAGCTGTGACATTCTTTATCTGAGGAAATGGCTCGAATTTCAGGTGCTTGGAAAGCAAGCTAAAGGGTGTATTCTTTTTCCACTCAGTAGATTTATGGTTTCATTTAAATAACACAAGTTTCCCTGGATTTCATTCAATAGGATGAAAACTGTCAGGTTAGGTAAAGTAAATGTTTTACAGTCCTTTTTGTCTTGGCTTTAGGTGTAAGCTAGTTACAGACAGAAATACCAGAGTGAGATAGTTACTACCCTGAGAACACAGAAAATAATAAGTACCTGGTGAGTACTTCCCAGGAAATCACTCCCCCGAGACAGACTGGGCATTTTGAACATGCGAAAAGATGCTTTTAAAAGGTGAGAGGTTGTTAAGAGCTTGCTTTTAAGAATTTACTTCACATCATCTTGTAGAACAGTACTAAGATGTTTGTCTTTTTTTTGGAAGAGGATGCATGTTTGTTGTGGGAAATATTTCAGACCCAGAAAAAAAAAGAAGGAATAAAATTCAAAATTAAAGCAATGCTAAAATAAGAAAGAATAAAGAAGGAATAAAGTCACTAGGAATCTCAGCATTTGATAGAAATGCCATTTTCTCCCAGCAGCAGATGGCTTTGTGTGCATGGGTGTGTGCATGGGTGTGTGCATGGGTGTGTGCATGAGTGTGTGTCCCTTGGTGCATGGGCTTGTGGGCTGCGGCTGTCCTTTCTGTCATGGTCTCCCCCAGCCCAGTCACCCTCTCCTTTCCGGTCACTGGCTGAGGTATCTGAGATCATTGCTCAAGCAGAAGCACTTCCTGTGGCTTCTCATGAGACCGGACCCTATTTTTTACTGGTGTGAAGGATTCTGACCAAACATCGCAAACTTAATTTTGATTTCCAAATTGAACTGTCATGTGATCATTTTCCTTTACCATAAGAATGCAGGCAGGGCAAGGCAGCAGCTTTCAGACTCAGGCAAACCAGCCCTGGTCCTAAGCGCAGCAGACAGTGATTTCCCTGGTCTCTGGGCCATGCAGGGACCTTGTGAGCAGTGACAAGCTCTTCCCAGCCTCGGGTGCTGTCCACTGATTCCGGCAGTATGGTCTGACACCCAGAAATGTCCCAAAGACTACAGGCTATGGGAGGACAGCAGCCACGCCAGAGCTTGTATTCCTGGGCTCCTGTCTGCCTTCTCTCTCGGGACCAGACTAGCCCAGTCCTGTCTGGAATGGAGGGGAGATCAACTTCGTCCATTAGTTCTGCTCTTCCACAGTGACTTCCTCGAGGGGACAGGAAAGAATTATCTTGCCCTTGGGGATGTGAGCAGACGTTTCTTGGCAAGCTGGATTGATTTTCTAAGAGCAGCAGTCAGTGGGAAGAGGACCAGTGCAGGGGTCTGGAAGCAGGATGACCCTGTCTGGCCTCTGTGGGGTGTTCCACGACCTCCTCAGCAGAGACCGCGGGCTGGTGGCTCAGGACAGCAACTGCGGCTCACATGTGTCCCTGTGCCATCTCCAGGGGCTGCTCCAGGTGCCTGTGCCTATTACCTGGGGTGGGGACCTGCTTCTCTCCGTCTCCCTCCCCGCTCTGCTACCCATGACACGAGATGCCCTGTTCTGACCTCTTCAAAGGTACAGCTCAGCAGCTCCGAGTGCTTTCACGGCCCTGCCAGCCGTCACCACCTAGTTCCAAAGCAGCTTATCACTCCGGAAGGCAATCTGTGCCTGAGTAAACTGTCTCTCCCTCTTCTCCCCATCCTACCCCACAGCTCCCACCACTGTGCTCCCCGTCTCTGCAGATCGCCATTTCTGGGTGCTTCTTATACACAGACTCCTGTAATTGTGTGGGCTTCTGTGCCTGGCTCCTTTCCCTCAGTGTAACATTTCCAGTTAACCCATGTTCCAGCATCTTTCCCTCTGCTATTTTGTGGTGCAGATATACCACATTTTGTTTATCCCAAGAAGCACTTTCCCCCCACACCCCTGGTAAATTTCCCTTCCAGTATTGCCCACTCATGCCCAATCCAAAGACTGGCGGGTGAGGGGGCTGTACAGGAGCCACTTGCCCTTCTATTTAGCCTTTCCCTGAGCTCACAGTAGTCTGGAGGAGCCCACTCAATAAAGCTGGGGCTCTGCAGGCAAGAAAGGGCATGGGGAGTCACTTGGGGTACACAGCCCACCTTGCCTGCTGGTTCTGACTCCCATCAGACAGCCTGTTCCAACTGAGCGCTGACAAGGGTTCCAATATGATTTCATTTACAGAATGGCACATACGGCCTGCTCCTCACAAGTAGAATTTATAAAAGGAAGTCATATTTCATGAATCCTACATACCAAAATAGAAAGTGGAAGAAAATACGTCAGGAGAGATGTCTTTGCAGAAATCTTCATGTTTTGTGGCTGTCCTCCATGCCTGTCCCTCCCCGTGCCCTCCTCCCACAACCAGGGAGGGCACAACTCAAGCCTGGTGCCCAGAAATGCTCATGGCTATTTGGCCACTGGGACCTGACCCTTGGACTTGGGCCCACTGAGACCAGCTTAGGCTTCTGACCTGTAGAACCATGAAATCAGGAACATACATGTGCTCTTTTCAGCAGTAAACCTAGGCTAACTTGCTATGGTCACCACAAGAAATCAGCACGTCAGTGTGGATGGAGAGAGGAAGAAATATTTCAAGTCCATAAATTAGAAACAGTGAGTGACTTGCTAAAGCCAAGGAACCGAAGTGTAGTATGTGATGCTCATAGGCATACAGACATGGCAGATGTCTGACCAGACCTCTGTGTTTTATGGCATTTTCCTTTTTTTTTTGGCCTCAGGAAAGCTAAACCAGCTGGAATTGTCTTAGTAAGTTGGTCAGGAATTTCCTGTAAAATAAAGAAACCCAGAAGTGTGGACTGGAACTCTGAGACCGTAGCCATCCCAAGGTTCTGCACATCACCACCAACTGGCCAAAGTGTCTGCTGCCAGCCCCAAGGACCTAGGGACCTGCAGGTTCTGGTCTCTGGGCTCAAGGGACAGCTGGAAGGCAAGTCCCCTCTGGGGAAGCACACAGCTATGCTGAGGGCTTTCTTCATTTCACTCTCCACTGCCCACAATTACTGGGAAAGGAAAAGAGAAATGAGCACAAGCAACCTGAGATGAGTGTCTCCTCCGGCCGGTGCTGGGAATCTTCAGAGAGAATGACATTCTTCCCCCAGCCTGAGCTTGACACTCCTGTGGTCTTTGAAGCTGGGGTGCTGAGGGTTGTAAGGGGAAATTGATCTATCACAGAGAAACAGAGAGGTGGACCTTTGGGAGACAGAAAGAGTCAAGAGGGATGGAGAGAGAGAAGAGGAAATCAAAAGGATTAAGATGCGATATGTATTTATACCAAATCCTCATGATGCGTGTATGCAATCGGTGTTGAGAGCGTGCACTAACAAAGCATAAAATAAAAATTTGAATACTTGGATGTTTCAGCTAAAGCTATAAAAATGTATCATTTTGGGTTGTTTCTAACTCAGGAGCATGTGTTCAACGAGGCTTGTTGGCTCTGAAGCTCTGAGTTGAGCTCCCCCTGAACATATTCAGGGAGGCGGGATCCAGAAAACACATGCTCTTGATGGGAGCCATCCATCGGGCCTGTCAGGTCGAGGCTTTGATGCCCGAAGCAGGCAGTGTGCGGTCATTCTGTTCTTCCTGCTCTGTGGAACTTGGCTTATGTTGTGCAATAAGCCAACCCCTCTCCTGACCTCCCTCACTGTTCCTGATCCAGGCCCTGGCTGGAGAAGGCCACCATGCTGCCCCCAAATCCTGAACCTCTAAAGCCAAACCACCAGATGTCCCCAGAGCTGGCAAAAGAAGGAAATGGGTTTTGTGATGTGCCTTAGTGTGAGTTCCAGGTGACAAAACTGGCTCTCTCAGAGGCTGGGTGCTGGTGTGAGGCACTTGGTCCCTACCTTCACAAAACAGGATTACAAGTTCGAGGCCAGCCTGGGAAACTTAGCAATTTATTGAGACCCTGTCTTAAAATAAAAAAACTTTAAAAGGGCTGGGGGTCTAACTCAATGTGAAGGCCCTGGGTTCAATCCACAGTGCAAACCAACAAAACAACGATGACCACAAAAATCCAGGGACTTTCCAGATGTGCCTTTAGTTGGGCAGTGGTGCTTAACGTGGCCAGCTGGTTGCTTCTCTGGGGCTCGAATCCCTCAGCTTGGTCCCACTCACTCACCCGCGTGTAACAGTAGGAACAGGTGGCACACAAGGAGGCCACTGCTCCACAGTGAAGGCCGAGACCTGGAGGTGGCAGCCCCAACCCCAGGCCTCACGGAGTCCCATGCGGGCCCGGAAGTACCAAGTGGAGCAGGAGCTTCGGTTAGGCACCATGGCAGGGCAGGGTCCGTGCAGAAGAGCGGGCTGAGTACCTGGTGGTGCGGAGGAGGTGTGAGACTGTGGGCAGAGGACGCACAGCCGTGCCAAGGTCCTGGGTGCCCCACATGCTGAAGGGACAGACAGGAGGGAGAGGTGGGCAGAGAAAGGGCGAGGGGAAAGGACGCAGGGCAGGAAGGAAAGGGAAACTGCACTCAGGATTTGGTCCTGGAGCCTTGCGGAATCCTGGTGTTCATTTCTGAGAGGGACTGAGGGTGGGCGGGGTCTGCTCTGGACAGTGCTCAGTGTGACGTGCCCAGGGCATGGCCCACGGCATTACCGAAGCCCAGGGTGGAAGGATGTTTTCTAGTGGCAATTTGAAGGCTCATAGAAGGAAGGTGGGGCCTCTGCACTTGGATATCCTGCTCCTCAGGCCCCCTGGAGTTCGTGCTTGTCTTTCCCCTGTGCCTGGCTCACCGTCCTGACCAGGGCGCCTCCCGGACAAGCCTTCTGAGTCAGGGATTGCTCTGTGCTGCTCCCGGTGTCCTTTCCACCTCTGGAGCAGAAGTGAGGGCCCGAGCCTCCGGACCTGGCCTCAAGCTGGTGACACATACACACACGCCTTCTCACTCTCAGTGCCCATCAACTTTCGGAAATGGCCCCATCACTGGGGAGAAACCGACGCTTAGAGAATGAAGAATAAACTAAGCGAGGGTCTCGAGGTCACAGTGCTTATAAAACTTGCTGAGGACGTGAACCCAGGTTTCTTCCGTGAAGTCTGGATCCCAGTCTCTGATAGCCCTGCCAGGGTTAACCGGACACCCACTGTCAGGTTTCTGTTGCAGGTTTCTGTGCCCCATCCTGGCATGGATTCTCTGGCGCATCCTCAGGTCTGCCAGAGTGGGTTGCAGCTGGGAACACTGAACCACCCTGCCCTGCAGCTACCAGGGTGCTCTGCAGTCTGCACTGTGGCCTTCAGTCTAGGTGGAGGGTGCTTATCTGGCTGCCCAGGTGGCAGGGTAGCCCTGGGCCTGCCTGCAGTAGTCATCTGCCCAGCCATGGGCAGTGTCCGCTGGCCCCTGACCTGGAAGGAGTTCCCTTTCCAGGCTTCGGGAGGGTGCTGTGTGCAGCCTCCTCCTAGCACACACAGCACCTGGCCTGCAGCTGCTTTAGCTTTTGCTCCCTATGGGGCTGTGAGTGGCTAGGGTGCAGGAGCCGGCAGTGCTTTTGCTTCTGAACGAACAGCATTGCTGCAAATCTCAGAGCAGCTATCAACATCAGTTGTCTGGGTAACAAACAACAGAAAGTCCCTGTGATACACAACGACCAATTTTAACTCTTGTCAGAGTAGCATGTTAACTGGGCATTCTGCCCTCTTGAGCCTGGCTTAGCTTGGTGGCTTTGCTGATCTTACCTGGGTTTCTTTCTGCATTCATCAGCTTTCCATCACTGCAAGAAAATATCTGAGGTAATCAACTTATAAAGAGAAAAGCTTTATTATTTTGACTCCTAGTTTTAGAGGTTTTGGTTAACGATTAGTTGGCTCTGTGGCCTTGGACCTGTGGCAGCTCACCATGGCGGGCATGTGTGTTGGAGGGAAATCAAGTGTGTGTTGGAGGAGCATGTCAAAGACATGTTCTGCTATGGCTTCTATCCCGACGTCCCGTGAGCGCCCTGTGAGCCCACAGGCAGGGCTTTTGGAAGAGGATGGTGTCCTGGGGTGCTATAGCTGACTTGCTATTTGGAGGTAGGGACTGGCCAGAAAGGTTGGGTCACTGGGGGTGCACCTGGGAAGTGTTTGTCCCCCTCCTTTCTCAGCTTCCTGGCCTCCATGCTGTGATCATCTTTCCCCGACCCACCAGGACCCTCTGCCGTGCCTTTTTGCATGGGAGCCAGCCAGACATGGACTGAAACCAAACTAACCAAAGTAAACCTCTCCTTTGAGCTGTGGGTAGAGGATATTGTATCTCAGCAAGGAGAAAGTGCCTGTAACACACACTCTTCTAATGGCCAAAGACCTTCCACTAGTCTGTTTCTTAAAGCTTCTACTGTTTCCCAATTGCACGGCCACAGGGACAGAGACTTTGGCCCAGAGACCTATGGAGAACACCTGGGATCCAAATGACAGGACTTCCTGTCACTGGGGCCTGGGCTAGGATGGTGGGGAGGATTCCATTCCCCACCCTGAGCCCACCCTACTCCCCATGCCCTGAGGCCACTCACTTCCCTCCCACAGGATGGCTTGGGCTTGTTAGGATCTGATGGCACAGGCCCATGGGCCAGATGCACACTGAACTGGAATGTTCACCCCTACCACATTCTGTTGACCAAGCGAGGCAGACTCACGGTCAGAGTAACAGGTCCCCTCTCTGGACGGGGCTGGGGTCCAGGGTCTGCACATCAGTCCCACTTCGAAGAATGTGGATATTGGCACCATCTTTACACAGAGGACTACAGGTCGTGATTTGGCATAAGTGTACGTGCTATGGATGTTTGATTTTGGCTTTGAGTGAACAAATTTTCTCAGTGGAGCAGTGCAGAGGATTGTTAAGTGTTTTGAGGATTTGAAAAAAAATAAACTAATTCATTACGGTTCAAATTCCATGAAACAGTAAATCTTTGTGTATAGATATGTCTACAAAGGTACCGTCTTCAAACAATGTCTGGTAAGAGATTCTCGTAAACCAAAGTAACATGAATGGGGGGCCGGGGATTTAGCTCAGTGGCTCCACGCTTGCCTCCCAAGCATAAGGTCCTGAGTTCGACCCCTCAGTACTGGAAAGAAAGAAAAAAAAAAGTAACATGATTGGGGAAGCCATTTGGTGGCTGCACTATTGGAAACTCTGCTATTTGCAAGAGTCAAAACACGTTCAGAGCTGGTTGTCATGGCGATGGAACGTGGGGAAGGGCATTTGGAACATCTGACAGGGGAGGCAAAGAGACCTAACCCTGGGACCCAGGAAGAGGAAAAGGAGTAGGAGAAAGGCAGGGAATTTGTTGGGGCTGCCACCCTCTCTGCACTGTCAGAGAGGACAGTCTGGTGGGAGCCTGAGAACTGAAGGGCTGCTTCTTCCCGTCGCTGTCATTAGCATGAATACCGGTTGGATTTGCAGATGGTTTTTCAGTGAATGGTGAACCTGTTGCTGCCAGGAGATTTTATCTGCCAAGCAGAGGAGGGAGCTTCACATGAGGACGATGTCACAGCTCGCGGCAACAGTGCCTGCGTCTTAAGCATCTCCTGACACAGGGTTTCCTTGGGGGACTGAACGGCTCTGCGCCTCCTCGGCCGGATGCCTAGCCTAGGTGATTGTTTTTTTCCTTGCTCTAAAAGAAATGATAATGCTCCCAGACTAAAGAGTAAAGGAACACAGAGTAAAGCCTCCTCCTTCCCAATGAAAAATAAACAAACCTCTTCATACACTGGAAGCAAACATAACAAAACGTGGTTGGAACGTGGGTTGAGGAGAACTGTTCCTAGGCTGATGTCAATGCCGAAACTGCCAGCCATTAAAAAATAAATCATAATGAAGCAGTAACATCAAGGCATAAGCGGCAAGGAATGCCAAAAAGGCATACTTGGAACATCTGACAAGCAAATCAGTAAGCAAAATAGCAGCCCAATTGCAGATTGGTAAGGACCGTGAAGAGAAAATGTTCAGAAAGAGTTATGAATTGACCAACTCATGAGAGGATGTCCACTTTGACTGCTCCTGGGGAGCCAGGGAGCTCTTAGCTGGTGGGATGGAGAGGCCCTAGGCCACTGGAGGCCTTGGAGTGTGGGACTCCTCTCCTCTTTCTCCTCGCTCCCCTCCTTGGGATGTGAACACTTTAGGTCCACTGCATGCTCTTGCCATAACGGTGCTTCTCCACAGGAAAGGCAAGTGGAGCCTGCAAAACTGGGAGCCACAGTAAACCTTTTCTCTTCCTAAGCTGATGATCTCAGGTGTTTTGTTATAGTGACGGGAAACTAACACACCCCTCTTGCTGGCCCCACTGCCCCCGTCCCGTATGTGCACAGCCCTGTGCCTCGTCATTCCCATAAAAGAATGTTCCATAAAAAGAATGCATGGCACTCCCACTCTACCATTCTCTGTCCCCCCGAACCCCAGCCTTGTCTTTCACCTTTACATGGTGTACTGCAATGAATAATGGGCTCCATTGGAGGGAGGCACAGGGTCAACATGGAGCATCTGTCCAGTAGAAAGGAAGTGAAGAGTGGATGGGAAGACCACACCTTGGAGGAGCAGGCTTGGGGCAGTGTTCTCAGCTGCAGATGGGTTCGGCACAGGGTCCTTGATCCTCTGCTGCTTGGAGTCCTGGGGCTGAGAGGAGAGTGCCACTCTGCCCCATTGCAGTGCCCAGGAAGGGCATAGTCCTTGCTGCTGGTGCCTGGGTAACCAAGTAGGCCATGGCTGAGACCCTTAAGGCTACAGGACTCAGCCTTGGCCAGCAGGCCCTTCTGCTGTATCTGTGCACTTACCTTCAAGTCTGAGCGAAAGCTGGCTTACAGTCGAGTGAGCTCATCAATTTCCTGGTCAGTGAGGTCTGGGCCCCTCTTAGGGGTGACTCGCAATAGCATGTTCAGGACCCCAAGCAGCCCTAACATAGAGGTGTTGAGAGCCATCATTCTCCTCAACGCTTCTTTTCAGAAATCTCTCTCTCATGAAAAGAAACCAAGACACCCAATCTCAACCCTAAAAACGATAAAGCAATCAAGTATACGTATATGTACCCCAAGATGAGTGTAATTAGGATGTACTGAAAATATATATTTTAAGAAAATACAAATTAAAAAAGAACCAACAGTACATTGAAAACCACTAATTTCAAATAACCCTCAAGTTCCAGTTTTAAAAATGCAGATACCTCAGGGCACATTGTACTGCATTATGTGCCATAGTTTTGAATGCATGGATTTATTTAATGTTTTCTTTGTGGACTGAATGAGTTAGGGCCCAATGAGAATGCTGGCCAGGGCAGAAGTAAGGGCCTAGAGGCTGCACAGAGAGCGATACGAGATAAACGGGGCCCCACTGGCTGTTTGTCTCCTCTCCCGCTACCCGTCACAACTTGTTTATTAAAAGCAGGCTGTTTTGCAGTGGTGGCAAGCGGCAGAAAGATTTTTTTCAGAGCCCGAGATTAGTGGCAGGATTTTGAGCAAGGCTAGAAATTGCAGCACACAAAATGAGGCTGTGAATGATGGCAGGCGCAGTAATAGCCAGAGTCTTCCTGTCTGGGATGACCCTGGAGACAATGGGGGCCATGGCCTGCTGTGCCCCACCACACCCCGTGAGCTGGAGGGCCACTGGGACAGGTGTTTCTCAGTCAGGTAAAGGAGCCACCATGGATGCAGTGTGGCCCGTGTTCTGATGAGAGGGGCAAAGTCCAGGCCACTCCCAGCTTTTGCTTTGAGCTGATGACCTGGATTTTATTGTAACAAAATTTTAAATCTAAATAGTTGCTGTGCTTTATGATCATTGATGCTGACCAAACAGTTATGGCAGTTTCTGTCAAATAAAAATAGGACAGCGTGTCCTCGTCTAACTCATTCACCTGGGATCTGGCGCTGTGCGACTTCTGGCTCTTCCCCAAAGCCAAAATGACCATGAAAGGTCAATGTTCCGAATGGATTCGGGACACCCGGGCAGCCATGGTTGGAAAATTACAGACCTCATGAAAGAGCATTTCCAGAACTGCTTCAGAAGGGGGCAAGAATGATGGCATGAGTGTGTTAAAGGGAGGAGGAGTATCTTGAGCAGGATTAATGCCAATGTGACTGTTCCTGTAATAAAAATTTTTAAAAAAGTTTTAATATCCGCAGTATTCTTTGATCACACCTTGCGTTCGAGGAATGGATTTTACTTAAATTGCGAACTTTAAGTGGGGCAGAAGGGCTGTCGATTGCATTAAATTCTCGGGGTAAAGGAAGTCGGGCAGTTAGCTGGGGTCACCAAAGGGAATCGTGACTTACATGGGATTGAGGGAGGAACCAAGGTGAGACTCCTCAGAGGAGCAGGGCAGGGGGATTTGTCCAGCTAAGAATTCGTCATTTGTCCCAGATAAGATCACACCTAGGTGAGATGTTTTGTGTAGACACTCTGGCCACACCAATTTTTTCTTCTTATCTTGGCAACATGTTGCATTCAAAGAACTCTTACAGAGAGTATTTGTTAACAATAACCAATGAGCAAACACTGCTGAGCTTTGCACACAATACTATAGTGAATTTCCCTGCAGCCTTCATAATAGGAACACCTACTTCTAGTTTAGTTGAGAAAGTACAGGCTCAGAGAAGCCAAGTACTTAACCCCAGATGCTGGGTAGTAACAGAGCTGAGATTTGAGCCCAAGTCTTTGGAAAGGTAAGGTCTCTGTGCCTGTAGCCCAGCTGGCAAGTGGATTTGAAGTTCACATTCCTGGCAGGAAGCTCTCCCAGAGTGAATCCTTGCCAAGTCTTTCCCTATTGGGATTCTCAGGGAGTGGTATTCCACAGGATATTTTGCTACATTCTGTGATTGCACTTTTAGAGTTGTGTTCCTTCTGAAAGTATCAAGCGAGAAAGTGAACAGTAAGGCTACAGTCTGCTGCTTCAAGCAGAGAAGAAACTGTCACATGAACAATGTACCTTGGTCAAATAGTTCTGCGTTCACCTCCTCCCAAAAAAAGTTTTTGGAAGTGGTCTAACACACAGCCAACTTATATGACTATGCTAATCTTACAAGATGAAGATGTCCATGCATGAATTATATAAAAAAATGAAGTCCCTGGTTTCAACTCTTTAAAGATCATCAGTTGCTAACCATCTTTCAATGTCTAGTCCACCAGCAATTTTGCCTTTGTTTCTGTTTGAGTCGTGCCTTATACTCCCTGGGACACTGTAGGACAGGTTAGAGGCGGATCACCACCTATTTCAACTTGTAGTGACTGCATCCGTCTTAGAGTGATCTATTTGTTTCACGTGATGACTGTGTTTTCCAATTCAATTTCCACAGTCATCCAACCCCGGTCGTCTCAGAGGCATGTGCAAATGGGAAGCACCCGGGGAAGAGAAATAAGATGATATTAATGAACCTAGGAGTGCAATCAATCACACTCTGTCTCTGCAGTTATTTCCCTACCGTCTCTGTCCCTTTTCTGCTGCTTAATTGGATTCCACAGACTGGCTGTTTTAGAATGAAGAGAAATGTGTTTTCTGGAGACTAAGAAGTCCGAGGCATGGTGCTGGAGTGTGGCACGGTCCCCTCGTTGCCTTATGATGGTGACAGCACACAGGAACGTGGCACAGGCTGCAGCTCAGGCCTCTCTTGCACCTGCAGAGCCACCAGAACCAACATGGAGGCCCTGGCCCATAGCCTCACTATCCTGACGACCTGCCCAAGTCCCTGCCTCCAGACATCTCCAGCACACGAGTTCAGAGTGTAAGTTTCCTGCACATGACGTCGGGGCCACATTCAAGTCACACCAACTGCATTACAAGTCACACCAACTGTTTTTCCCCATCAGGCTGAGCTGCTCCAGTGACGATCAGAGCCACAGGTGCCCATGGGGCAGCACATGCCCACCCAGGCTTGGTTCAACAAAGCCGTGAATTCAGCAAGCAGGGCTGAAGCATAAAGACAGAGGAGAAATGCAGGCTGTGTCAGGCACCACCCGTTCCAGGCAAAGGATTTGACAGGAGGACGAATGGGTGCAGTACTGAGATGAGTCAGTACCTGAAACTGGGTGACTTCTCCAGAGAACTGATGGCCCTGGAGGAAATTTACCCAGAAAACTTTGCTCTCAGCTCCCCCATCATTCTGGCTTACAGTGTAGCCATCACTAGCACATCAAAACACGAGGGCATTAGTGATAAAAAGAAAAAAACCCTTCATGTTTCTGTACACTATATGGCTTTCACCACTCTCTCAGAGGCTATATTTCCTTGAGCATCTGAAAGAGGAGATTATTCTCTTTTAAAAAGGAGAAAACTGAGTGTAGGAGGGGTTATGCTGGGAGTCCAAGGCCACCCGGGTAGGGGCCTGGGTGCAGCTGGGACTGGGACACAAGTCTGATATTGTTCCCCTCCTGGGAAAAGTGTATGTCCCAAGGCTCGCCCTCCTGCCCTGACCGGCATTAGAATTGGAAGAAAGCATTTTTATTGAAAAGCTCTTTGGAGGAAAGCCGCTTTTGAAGGGCTTCCTAAAAGGAAAAGTGATGGCTGTGGCTATGTCCTTTTCAGGGTCCCAGACGAATGAAGACACCCGCGGATCGTGGCCCAGGGCTGCCCATGGTTTTTCTGCCCTTCCCTGGCCTGCGCTCATCCATCACCTGCAAGACTTCAGGAAGTCAGGAAAGATGGTGTCATCGCTGCTTCCCTGGGCCACTTCCTGCCCAGTTGCCCTGTTTCCTTCCAGTGTTACGTACTGCACCACTAATCAGGGATTTGGAGGGCTGGTTCCTCCCTCTCCTCCAGCCCTCCCTGCCCCCACGGGGCTGTCACAGGGCAATGCGGGCAAAGTAAAATCGGGATAGGTGCATAGGGCAGAATACGGAAAGGTTCCAAAGGTGTGTGTGATAGTCAAGGCAGATCTAGGTTTTAGATGGCCAGAAGTTTATGCAGTTGGAGGGCTTCTTTTCAAGAAAAAGAACAACAAATTCTTCCTTTGGTAAGATCCCACTTGGGCAGGAGTCCATATGCAACCCTGGACCTCACACCCGACAAGGAGGAGGAGCTGTGAAGGCCCCGGCCTTCCCTGGCTCCACTGGTGGGGAGCAGAAGTCCCTTTCACCCTGGTTTGTTCCCTCCTCTGTTCCCCCACATTCACAGGCCTCCTGCTGGGAAAAGTCCGTGCCTACCCACACAAGCGGGCACTTCTGCTTGGGCCATTTTTGGGTGTTTAAAGGCCCTAGGTTATGGAGATAGCACTGTGGTGCCCAGGATGCCGTGAGTACCTGATGAGTCCCCCAGAATAGGGCACAGAGACTGAAGGCTCAGGGCCTGGGCAGCTTATGCACCCAGTGTCACTGGCATCTTCCAGGCACCGACTTGGTGGCCCACTTCTCTGTTTCACCGTAGGCTGTTGGCTCACTCTCAGCCACAAGAAGGCCACGGTCAAGTACACTAGCAGCATAAGTGGGTTTGGGAACCCAGGGAGAGGCGCCAAGTGAATCACACTGCTAGCTTACCTCAAACACTGCTGCATTGCCTCCCCACCTTCTGTCCCTCACCCTGTCCTCCTCAGTCCTGTCCTCCTGGGTGTCCATTGGGCTGAAGCTGGCAGAGCAGGGGCCCCCTGTTGAGCCCCCTCACACCCTGAGAGGCCTTCCCAGGCCCTTAGCACTGGCAGCTGAGCTGTGCTGCTGTATGAGCAGGAGTTCTGACTGGGAAGCTACTGGCCCATGGTGATGAATGAAATAATTGGGTTCAACAAAACTGCCCGCACACAGGAGAGGGCGTCAGGGCTGATGGCTCAGAGGGAGTTCATTAAAGATAGAAGCGAAGACTTGGGAGCAGGGGACTCAAGTTTGCTGTCAGCTGGCTCCAAGGCCACTTTGGGGCAGGACTTGGAGTGTTAAGGGGTGAAAATATCCAGATGGGGAGGAGGAGCCTTCAAGCCAGTGTGACTAAGTGCGCCTCTCCGTCCCAAGCTTCTTTGCTCTCCATTTTGCTGGCCAAATCCAGCTGCCGCCGAAAGCTTAGCCCCAAATCCAGGCTGCACCTGAAATTGAATGGCACAAACCATTTGCCCTCTCTTCCTCCCACCCAGGCTGCTTCCCTCAAGTTCTCCGTTGCCCAAGGCTAATCTGGGGCTGCCCTGGGGTGCTGTCTCTATCAGCAAACTCCTGTGTCAGGGACACGCACCCCATCTCTGCTCTTTCTATCCTACTTTAACCATTTCATCCAAGCCACAGCCACCCCTCACCAGGGATGACCAAGGGACATCCCTGTCATAACAATCCTGGGTGCCTTGGTTACAGAAGAACTGCCCTGGTTGCTGGCAGCATCCTCATGTCTTTTTTCCTTTGTGGATTCCTGTTCCATCTGGATCGCCCTTTTCCATAAGGGTTAGGATTCTCCTGAATGCCTGCCTTGTTCACCTCCTAAAGACTGTGGTTAGGGTGGGGTGTCAGCTTGATCAGTTTTGGGATCCCCAAGGGATTAGTGGGGCACACTTTGGGAAGTCATGGGGTGAGTCCTTGGGGATCCGTGTCTGATCCCTCACCCCTTCCTCTCTGTCCTGTTCCCCCATTCTGTTTCTCAGCCACCATGAACGAAGCATCTTTCCCCAGCCACAGCCTTCGGCCATGATGCTCCTGCAGCGACGCTAGCCACTCGTGGATGGAACCCCCCAAAACTAAGAGCCCAGTCTGACCTCTCTTCCCTCTTGTAAGTTGTGTGTCAGGTGCTGTGTCTCAGCGAAGAGAAAGCTGACAGTACAGGCTTCTATCTCCAGTATGGTCCCATTCTGAGGTACCTCGTGAGGAGGATGCGCGTTAGCCCACGAGGCCCATCTGTAGTCCATGTGTCCCACAGTACGGGCTTTTCTAAAAGCAAAAGCCAGCGCCCATCACTCTCTTTCTCAGTTTCCTGGGACTCTGCAGAGACTGTGAGCCCTTTGCCCCTGGCTGATGTGCAGAAGTCCCCACGTCTTGTCTCCACCAGTCTGCTCCCATCCTCCTTTCCTCCATCGGCCTTTTGTCTGTTACTCAGACACGTCCATCCCTTTCCTGGCGTCAAGTCTTTACAGAAGCTCTCTCTGTTCTCTTTTAAAAACCTCTGGCTCCCGATCTGTCTGAGGCTGGCAACTTCCCGCCGTTCAGGTGGCAGGCATAAATGTCACCTCTACGGGGGTCCACTTTGACCAAGATCAAAATCAAGCATGTCCTTCCCTCTCTGAAATTCTCTAGCTGGCCCTTACCGGTGTCTGGCACTTCCTTTCTGTTCATTCGTTTTGTTTCTGTCTCCTACCCTGGCTTCCCTTGGAAAACAGCCCCACATGAGTGGGAACCTGTCTGTCTGGTTCCTTGTGAAAGCCCCAGAATTAGAGGAAACCTTTGCAGGCAGTTGGCACCCAGTAAGTACTAGTCAAATGAACAGGTACGTAATTAGCTAGAGTAGTCTGGGCTCCCTGTTAGCAGTGTTTTGGGTTAATTTAGGATAGTGCTAGGTAGGGCTTTGTTCTGGCAGGGTAATACAGGGCAGAGTTTCTCATCCTGAGCAGAATGGACACTTTGGATGGATGATTCTTGGTTTAGGGGCTGCCCTGTGCATGGTAGGATGTTTATCAGCATTCCTGACCCTTGCCCGCTAAATTGCAGTGACTCCCCAGTGGCGGCTCGGTGGAGGGTCTGGGTTGGCTTTGGGTCCATCTAGGGGATTGGCAGAGCACACTTGTAGGTGAATCTGGGTGGCTCACCGGGACACGGCCTTGGAGTCTGTGTGTCTGGTCCCCGACCCCTCCTCTCTGGCGCTGTTCCCCTGCTCTACCTCCTGGCCTCCACGAACTAAGTGTCTGCTTTGCCAGGCTCTGCGGTCATGACGTTTTTCCCTTAGAGCCAGCTGACCATGGAAGGAATCAAGCGGCGAGTGTCAGTACTGTGTCCCAGTGTCAGCAGAGCTGACAATACTTAGGCTTCCCCTTGTGACAACACAAAACATCCCCTGTGTGGCAAAGTCACAGTGGGCCATCCATTCCCAAAGCCCCTTCCAGCACTGCACAGCTGAGTACACTAAGTCTCCAAGTGGCCAGGAGGGTGGTGGCCACCAGGGGGAAGGCCCTGTGCTCAGCTGTGACCTGACCTGGGTCCCCGCTCTGTCGCAGCCTCACTGGCTGAGCTGGGAGCCTGCTCAGCTCCCAGGCTTGAGTTTCCTTATCTTCAGAGTGGGGTGTCTGTGCCCTTTATGGGGTACAAGGGGAGAGGGTGGGTGGGAACCTGGGACTCCTTTCAGAGCTGGGACTTCACAGCTGCAGATGGCCTGGTGGGCACAGGGAAGAGGGTGCAGGGGGCTTGGCTGCTGTCCACCAAGGCCTCTGTGCAGATCCAAGGAACACATGCATTCTAATTCCCAGGGCTTTGACTCGCTCCTTTTCCGGCTCTACAAAGCCCAACTGTGCTCCAAGCAGCTGCAGCTGCCAGGGCCCTGGAGGCTGTGGGAAGGTGAGGGGCAGCTGGGGTTCCCGTGCACATGTCTCCTTTCATCAGCACTCTGCGCTCAATCCCCCAACTACTAAGGGCACTCAGAGGGCTGGCCCTCGCCTCCCATCCTCATCTTTTCTTTTTCTGGCTTCATTTTCCCTCCCTGGGTGGGAGGCGAGGCCAGAGGTGAGTAGGGGAGAGAAAGCAAGTGAGTGTGAAAACACAGGGAAAACATTTGATTCCCAGGAAAGACCTTTTCCAAAAAGTTCCACGCAAGTCCTCTAGGTCCTGAAATATTTCTCTCCACAGGGCCTTGGGGAACATCTGGCCCCGATTTGGAGGTGGCTGGAGGGACTAGGACTTCAGCGATGGGGGCTTTCAAAGCAGGGGAACAGAAGAGAGCCTCACCTCAACTTCTTATGACTTAAAAATATCAAAATTATCCTAAACTGGTTAACTAACTGAATTCAAAGGAAATAAGCAAAGTTACCATTGATTGAGTGTCAAGTTAACCGAGAATATTATGCCTAAATATTATGCACCTGTGTTCTGGGGGATGGGTAAAGAGGGCAGCGGGAACCAGGTGACACTCGGGTGAGGGTCGGGAATGAGGGGCTCCGAGCTACGGGTTCAGCGAGGACTGTGGTACCCATGGGGGAACCTTCTCCATGAACGTGATCCCAAACCCCCTGCCTTCTGCCTTGCAGCTGCAGGAGACAGTATCTGTGCCTCCAGCATTCATCTTGGGAGGGACTTGAAGGCCTCTGCTAGGGTCACGGGCCCAGGTTGACCCTCACCCTCGTGGTTGCCCTACTGCTGGTCCAGGCTGGCTCACAGACTGTCTCTCTATTGGCCTCAGGACTCAGAGGAGCCATGTAAGAAACGTGGGAGGCAGGAAAGTGGCCAGCACCTAAGTGTCCAGCCACCCTGCCCTGGAAGATGGATGCTAAAATAGCCAGTCAGCACTGTTGCAAAACCCAGTCCACCTAGAGAGGGGACAGCAGGCACAGTTTTGGATTGTCCTTGTGTAAAACTAAGAGAAACTAGAATACAGGACTGATTGCAGATCTGCTGGCGTTGTCTCTCCAATTCAGATGCTCCTGGAGACCGAGAGGTGAAAGGCAAGAAGTAAACCCTTCTTCGGCCCTCCAGGACCTGTTGCAGGATTTGCACAGGACGCAGGTCTCCTCTTTTGCTTGGTGTCTTTCCCCTGCGAGGAAAGACACACCCATAGCTCAGGGAGTGGCTTGCAGCAGGGAGCAAATGGTTCCAGAGTCTGACCAGGGCAGTCTTTGTGCTGAGACTTTACTATTGTCACTAATAGGTTTTAAGAGTGAGTGTGCTGTCTGTCGCAGGCTGAATTGAGTCTTCCAAAAACATGAGTCCGTGTTCTAGCTCCCTCACCCACCCCCGTTTCTTAGAGTGTGACTTCCTTCTTTGGGAGTCGGGTCTGCAGATATAATGAGGTAAAGCGAGGCCATGTTGGAGTGAGCTGGGCCCTATTCTAACCAGACTGGAGCCCTTGCAGGAGGAGACACGTGCACAGTGAAGGCTGGATGAAGGCACAGACACCCAGGAAGGGGCCACATGAAGACGGAAGCAGAGGAACCTGGAGCGTGGGACCCAACATATCCCAGAAACCCCGGAAGTAGAAGAGACAGGGAAGCATCTGTCCCTTAGAGGTCAGAGGGACTGCGGCTCTGCCAGCATCGTGATTTCCATCTCCGGCTCTTGAGAACCAAGGGAATACATTTCTCTCGTTCGAAGCTCCCAGTGTGTGCTACTTTGACACAGCAGCTGGAGGAAGTTGGTGCTGGGTGGGTGAGGGAGCTGTTTGTCTTCCCACCTTGTGGCTCATCAAATTGACCCCCTTCGTCCTAGTGCTACAGATCACCTCATTATTCATCATTATAATTAGACAAATACTTTTTATTTGTGTGCAGATTTCCTTTTAAATAAAACATCTACTGAGTTTCCTGTTTCTTGGTTTATAAAAGCGTGTCCAGCCTTGTGGCTCCCGGGGAAGTGGTTTGAGCACAGCCCACGTGTGTTCGGCTCAGGCTCCATCCCAAGTGTGAAACATCAAGGGGCAGAGCCATTCCTGGCCTATGTGGGACCCCAGGACTGAGTCACATGTACCGGAGGGACTATTTGGTTTCTGGCAACAATAACTCAACCCCAGTTGCCTCTGACAAAAAGTTCAGTTGACTCTGAGACCGACCACAGGGAGTACAGTTAACCTGGCCTGCTGGATAGTTCATCTCGGGCTCCAGATCCCTCTCTACCTTCCCGGCTGCCCTGTCTCCTCCCCTGCCACAGGACAGAGACCTAGCTGCCCATCTCACCCCATCCCGGTTGTGGAAAAAACTGGGCCTCTTCCCTAGACCCCTGTGAGGAAACCCTGGGAAAGATGGCCTGAGTCATGGTACGTAGGCTCCTAGTCGTGGATCACTC
Organism: Fukomys damarensis; assembly: GCF_012274545.1. NCBI lineage: Eukaryota > Metazoa > Chordata > Mammalia > Rodentia > Bathyergidae > Fukomys > Fukomys damarensis. Next base: position 131,556,332 of record NW_022900928.1, on the reverse strand, counting down.
ACCTGTGACCACATGGTGGAGCTCCGTGGTTAGCCAGGTGGGCACTGTGCCCCGGACCATCACTGTGGCTGAGAGTTGGGGTCACTAGGAAGATGGCGGCTCCCTTTACAACCACATGCTTGTGTGGACAAGGATCAGCACTCTGCAGTGAGGACAGTCAGCTTTGCTTACCGAGGAAGTACAGTGCAAAGGCAGTGAGTGAGCTCCCAGAGGGCCTCACCACTCCTGCTCTTTCAGGAATCCCATGACTGTTGCTTAATTTGCTTAATCAGTAATTTAATATTTTGAGAAACTGTCATGGTTCCTTTTCTCTCCAATAACAGAACACTGCTTTTCTCTATTCCTAAAAATCTCTTCAGGACCAACTAACATAACTTATGTAGTATGAGACTAGATCGCAGAATAATAAATCAAATCTGTAAGCATGCTGTGCATTAAGTAGACTTTATTCTGTTTAAGTAACCAGAAGCGACACTGTGACACCCAGGGAACAGCCAGGGAGCCGCGGAAGGGATTTCTTCAGCCCCATACCGGTTTCTTCAGTCTCTAAATGGAAGCTCGGGTAACAACTCCACTTCCCGGGGTGAGATTAAGATGGTTATTAATCAGTATCCCCCAAGACGATTAGCACGTTGCAAGAAGTGGAGAGAAACCCTTAACAAATTCAATAATGACTGTTTCGGATATAAAGAGGGAAAAGATTGGGCAACGATGGTAACATCTAAAAAGAGAAAATGAATATTCCCGGGTAGAGGCACCAAAATGTAGCAGAGGGAGACAGGAGTTTGGAGCCAAAATGTGGGTTTCTGTTATGTATCAGTAGAACAAACTAAAGTAGACAAAATTTTAAGAATCAGGGTTGCACCACAGTATGAATTTACCGATGTCTATTTTATCATTCACAAAAATGCTCATAGGATTAACAAGAATGTTTCTGCTATTGTATAAAGCAGTACTTCCCTTAGAACAGGCTGTATTGAAGTTCACTTTCTTTCACTATTAAAAATAATGAAGAACTCTGAACAGAGTAATGTGTACTTGGAAACCTACTAAAAGGGTGACCGCAAGGTGCCACTGAGAAGAGGCATGAGCTGTGGATCACCACACTGGGCTCACCCGAAGGCCAGGTATGCAGAATCTCGGCCCTCACTCCAGGTCTGCTGGACCAGAGCCTAAATTTGACGAGACTCAGGAGGATCACTGGGACCCCTTCCCTGAACACAGGGAAGAGGCTGAGGGGTGTTTTGTTGGTGTGTGGGGTGTCGTGTGTGTGTGTGTGTGTGTGTGTGTGTTTAACACAGTTGTGGGCTCGATAGGGTTTGACTGCCCACCAGGGATCCATGTGCTGAAGCGTGGTCTCCGGCACGGTGGTGTAGCAGTGGTGGCAGCAGTAGGAGGTGGGGCCTGGAGGAAGGGGGCAGTCATTGGGTTCCTGCCCTCACTCAGAAGCAGGTGACATACCTTGGTTAGCCCTTGATGAGTCTCTAGGAGAGGGGGCTGTTATGAAAAGACCCAGCCTGGTCCCTGAGCCTCTCTTGCTCCTTGTCTGGCTGTACTGTCTCTTTCTCTGGCACCTCGGACACACTCCCACCATGGTGCCATCTGCCATATTATGACGTGACTGGAGGCCCTCACCAGAGCTGAGCAGATGCTGGCCCCATGCTACAGGAGCTCCAAATGATAAGCCAGTGTTACAGTTCTTTTCTTCATATACTAGTCGGCATCGGGCACTTTGTTATATCAATAGAAATTGGGCCAGGATGATGCTATTAATCATAATCCTAAAAATTTAGATTAATTGAATTCACACAAAGGCAAATGACCAAAAAGTCACCAAAACCACATTCCATATGAAGTTGTCATGGTAACCTATGCAAATAAGAAACAGAAAAGAGTGTTCACATAAAGAGATCAGCCAGGTAGAGTGGTGTATGCCTTTAATCCCAGCACTTTGGAAACTGCAGCAGGGGGATAATCACAAGTTCAAGGCTAGCGTGGACTACATAACAAGACCCTGCCTCAAAAAGCAAATAAACAACAAACAAACAAAAAAAGAAGTCAAAGCTGCAACGTCTTTCTGAAACGAGCTCAAAGACATTGAAAATGATATGCAAGCTATAAATGAAGAACACTCAGAATGGGAAGACACAAATCATGAGTTAGACATAAGAAAGAAAATAATTTCATCATAGACATTAACATGAAAGAAAAGCAATGACAAATAAACACAGCTAATAATGCTTTAAAAGAAATGGAAAGTAGAACACAGAAGCATTTTAAAACCAAATGAAATGAGGAAAGAGACAGGAAATATTGGAGAGAGACTGGCAAATGCAGATTGGCAAAGAGGATCCAACATATGGGTTACGAGAGTCTGAAAAAACAACCTCACCTAAGCCTGTTACTAAAAATTATACCTCACTGAAAATTTCTTGAAATTAAAAAAAAGTTTAAAATATATATTAAAAGGATGCATTATATGTCCTACACTATCAATAGGCATCAACCAACAACAAGATAGTCTAATAAAATCGTTTGCCCTTAAAGATAAAGAGGAAAAAGCTCTGGATAGTTAGGCAAAAAGATTGTCCACCTTATAAAGGAAAAAACTTAGGCTGCCATTGGATTTTTTTTTCATGTATTTCTTTGTGTCAGAAGAAAATGGAGCAGTATATTTAGTACACTCAGGAAAAAGACAGAAATACAAGATTCTCCATCCAATAGAACTAGCCGAGAAGTACAAAAGGCCACCGTGAACTAAAGGCCACCATGAACTATCGTCTACACAAAGACTTTAGAACATGCTGTTCTCGAGGGACCTTTCTAGGAAAGCGATTACAAAATGACTTTCAAATAACTAAAAAGCCAGCATCGCAGAGACTGTGGGTGCCCTGTGCTGGCCCAAGTCCTCACGGGGCTTAGGCTAGGTGCAGTGTGAAGGGGACAGTGGCTCACCACTGTGGACCATCTGACCATGGCCACAGCTCACAGCCACTGAACAGTGACCAAGCAGATATTGCTGTTTTCAGCCATGATAATCAGCAGGGTTATAGGATTAATGTTCCAAGAACACTGCCTTTTTAAATTTAAAATGTTTCCTTTTTCCACTTTCCATTTCTCCTAAGGCTTTGTTGGCTGTGTTTATTTTGTTGTTTTCCTTCTAGTTTAATCTTAATGATGAAATTTTTTCCTTCTTATGAGTACAATGAGAGATAAAGCAAATGAGGAATTATGGAATATTCTATCATTCTTTATGCTTTGAGAAGGTGGATCTTTGTTATGGAAGACAGTATACACATCGGTAATATGAGAGATTAAGTTAAAACCCTGATTTTGGAGTTAAAATATTAGTATCAACTAGAAAAGTATTTCCTGTATGTGTGACCCATGCCCCCTGGGGGAGCCTTGCAGGCGTAAAACCCTAAATCCCTCATTAGATAAGGTAGAGGAAGATGGAAGGATAATTAGTTCATTGAGAGATTTAAAAGCTGATCACGTCTTTAAAGGTGGGGAGGATGTCAGACTGCAGACAGGTGAGGTCACCTGGCCTGAGGAAGCGGAGCTATGGGGAGCCTCAAGGAAAGTGAGGGGTTGCATAGGGATGGCACAGTCCACAGGGTGCTCTGGGGGATGCCAAGTTCTCTTTCCTGGTTGGAGCCAGGTGGACAGGTTCACTGCATTCACACGTGTTTCACATGGATTTCTCTGTTTTATTTTCTAGCAGAAAGTGAAAAGGTGAAGCCAAAGAAAGAACCACAGCAACAAACATTCCCTGGGGAAGGGGAGCCCCTGACCGCAGTCACTGGGGTCCCTTTGCGGTGCAGCTGGCCTCTTGTTTGAGCTCCTACTTCAGCATCAAACTTGTCTCCCTGCTTCTACCCTGGCTCCTGCCATGCTGAGGAGACCCAGGGGTGGGGCTGTTGGGGGAGTGAAGGCAGCTTGGGGGCTGGTCTTGCCCCTTGGGAAGGTGCCATCTCAGCCAGGCCAGTCACTCCAGATGGAGGTTTGGGGCTTGTCTCTGGTCCTCCCCTGTGCCCTGTGTGTCATTTCTGTGTGGAAGTGGTTCCCGATTTCTGCTTGTCCGGTATCTCCTCATGATTCTGTCCAGGGATACATTTTTTAATGAGGCTTAATTATTCTTAGTGCCTCCCATTCTAGGCACGTGGTGGCACGGATCCTTCTACTGAGCATGTTGACCTATTTATTTATTTATGTATTGGCCCTGGGGATTGAACCCAGGGCCTGCACACTGAGCTGTATCCCCAACCCTTTTTAGTTTTGAGACAAGGTCTTGCTAAGTCACCAAGCTGTCCCCCACCCCAGCTGGGCTCAGAAACCCCTCGCACTGGCTCTTGGTACCTTTGGGCACATTCCCATGGTTCCTCTAGCACTTACATAATATCTATCAGGATACAGTACTTGAAGCTTATTCTGTATTTGTTAGGCTGCAGCCCAGGAGGCAAATGCTTGTCTGCCTGGTCCATTCATTACTGAGTGAGGTATATCAGAATCCCCCACTAGGGCAATGGATATTTTTCAATTCTTGTTCTATCTGATGAAATGCATATATTATATATAGCATCTTACTTTCAGCTGTTTGCCTTAATATTAGTTTATCTATTACTAATTATATATACTTATTTATATATTTTCTGTGTATATTTTTTAAACTTTATTTTCAATCTCTTTGTTGACAGGTTATTTAACATATTTTTTTTTCTGGTACTGAGGATTGAACCCAGGACCTTTGCACTGAGCTACAACCCTAACCTATTTTTATATTTTCTTTTGAGGCAGACTCTCACTAAGTTGCCCAGGTTGGGCTTGAACTTGCAATTCTCCTGCCTCAGCCTCCCAGAGTGGGAGAACTAAAGATGTGGTCCAGCACGCCTAGCTATTAGGATGACTTTTATAATCAGAGGTAGCTGGATGAAAAATCCAGTCTAATCTAAAAATATAGGCCGGCCTTTCAATTTGGTGCACCCATCCCTCTTCAAAATTGTAGTTACTAATATATTTGGATTTATTTCTACCATGTTCAGTTGCGTATAATTTACCCACAGCTCTTCTATGTCCCCCCTTCTCTTTCTTTCTTTGCTCTTATACTGAGTGATTTTCATATTTCATTTCCTTCCCGTCTGCTCATTTGTTAATTATGCACCCTACTTCCCTTCTGTTTGTACTTACCCCAGAAATTAACTTTAATGCGAAAATCTGCTATTTAAAAGTCTTAAACACTCAAGCGCACTCGACCACTTCAGGTCCAATTATTTCTCTCTCACATGATATGATGCTTAGTACATCGGTCTGTTTTTCAAAAAAATTAACTCCCCGGGAAGTTATTGCTGCTTTAATTTTTGTTTACATTTCTGTGCGTACCTATCTTTGTCTTTGCTTATGGTGTCTTACAATTCCATACTGTCTGTCTGCAATCACTTTTGTTCTGCCCAAAGTACATTCACTATATTTCCCTTCAGTGAAGGTCGGTTGGTAGTAAACTTTCTCAGTTCTTGATTATCTGCAAATGACCCTATTTTGTCCTTGTTCTTGGGAGCTATCAGTTTTTATCCAGTAGGGTATACAATTTTATTTGACTATTATTTTCACCCAGTTTATTGAAGCTATCATTCTACTTCCTCCTGGCTTTCTTTATTGTGGTTGAGAAATCTGCTGTCACTCCAATTTGTCACCCTTTTGAAGGTCATCTGCTTTTATATCTTTGTCTTTGGCATGCTGCAACTGTGCTATTACTTCTCAGGTTGTGCATGTCTTTTCATTTATCCCAGCCTGGCATCCATTTAGCTATTATACTCTTTATGGTTGTGTGTTTGTTTGTTTGTTTGTTTGGTACCATGGATTGAACTTGAGACCTTCTGCTTGCGAAGCAGGTGGTGGCATCACTGAGCTAAATCCCCGGCCTCAGCTATTATACTCTTAAATATTGCAAATACTGCATCTTTTCCCTTTACGGACTGAGTAGATCCATGTTTCATCTTCTTGCTGCCTTCTCTCTGCCTCTTAACTTCTCTTTTCCAATTCTTCATGTTTCTGGAGATTTCTTGCCATCTATCTTTTAGCTTGCTAATTTTCTCTTTAGCCATGTCTAATTGAGTTTTTAATTTTAATTATTGTAGACTGATCTCAAGATGTTACATTGTACTTTCTAAAACTCCTAGTTTGTAACTTTAGCTTTCTGCATTTAACTCATGGCTGTAATTTTTTATTTCCTTAAATTACTTTATTCTCCATGTCGGATCTTTTAATAGTTACAGTCTTTGTTGGCCTCATTCAGCTGTCTGAAGACACTGGTCTTTCTTGGTCATGTTGCTCTGCTGCCTTCTCTTTCTTGTCTTTCTGTCTTCTGGAAGTGAATCCCTTGTTCTCTGAGACTTATCTTGTGTGGTGAATTCCTTGAGACCTAGCTGAGGGTAGCCTATCAGGACAGGCTCCTATCTCCTCATGGACATAAGGTAGCTGCCAATCTCAAGCTTCTTTTATCTTCCTTCTCAGCTGGAGTTTTCAGATTATCTGAGCAACATAAATGCAGACTTCAAACTAAGATGCGGGCAGACTTGAGTTTTGTTCCTAGTGTTTTGCTTTGTTTTGGCAGTGCTGGGTATTAAACCCAGGGGCCTCACACTGAGCTACATCCTAGCACTTTTGTTTTTTATTTTGAGGGTCTTACTAAGTCACTAAGTTATCCAATTTATGCTCTTCCTGCCTCAGCATCCCAGAATATTGGTAATGCAGGAAGCATGTGCCCCCATGTTCAGTTGTTTTAGTTACTTCCGATTGCTGAGACAAAATCCCTGATACTCACAAGTAAAAGAAAGAGAACTATATTTTAGCTCACAGTTTGTAGAGATTTCAGTCCATAGTTGGCTGGCTCCAAGGCTTGGCCACATGGCAAAGGAGGAACAGTCTATGGCAGGGAAGGCAGGAGGCAAGGCAATTAAAGGAGGAGCCGGGATATATAATACCCTTCTGGGCTAAAGCCAAAGCAACTCATCTCTTCCCACCAGGCTCACCTCCCAACATCATACCTAGCTATAGAGCCATCAGTGGACGAATCACATATCATGCCCAAACTATGACCAGTTCCGTCCAGTGGATTAAGACCCGTGTATTCAACCCTCTATATCTGCATAACTTTTTGCCAGTCTATCAGTACATTTTAAGATTTTTAAATTATTTTATTCAGGACTTCGTCTGTTTGTTTGCTTCAGCTGGGGACTGTGGAGTTCCTGGATCTATCAGTCACACTTCAGATATGAAAGCCTATGCATTTACTTTTGTCAAGATGGTACACGACATGTGTTCACCCTGCTCACCCCTTAATTGAGCCAGCTGAGCAGCCTGTTCCCATTATGGATGAAGTCAGGCATTAAACAAGCTCTGTGATCTCAGATCCTCTGGCAGAAGCCCATTTCCCTTTGTCTCCCATTGAAGCAACAGAGCCCATTAGGTGGCCCTACCCCGACCCCTCTAGATACTGCATTTTCTGCCACCACACACCCTCCCTGGGCGTCCCTAGTCCCCAGTCTCTCTGGTGATGCTCACCCACAAGTTCTTTCAGGACACCGAGTATGCAGCATGGAAATAATAAGAGGGAGTTGGGGAGAGAGTGAGGATGTTCAACAGCAAGAGAGAGAAAAAAGAGCAAAGCAGAACAGCAAAGAAACAGAAAGGAGAGAATCATCCTCTCTGCAGAGCTGACAATCACTGAGTATCTAACATGTACCAGCTTCTGTCCCAAGAAACAGACCAGAGCAAGAAGCAGGGGCCATTTCATGAAAGATGGTAAACATTTCTGGAAAACCAGTGGAAATGCAACGCGGTTGACTCAGGTCTCCCTCTGCAGCTCCTCATCGGTGAAGAATGTCAATAATGCTTCTCCCTGAAGCAGGCAGCGCGTGACAGAGCCATATGCAGCAAAACAAGGCAACACAGCTGCTGTCTGGCCTTGAGCTGTCTCTGCTGAGAGCCCTGTGCAGCAGAAAGTCTGGTCTTCAAGCTGGGTCTTGCAAGTACCATTTGACCACATGAGCAAGGGTGCCCCCTACAACTCCTGGGACCGGATTACAAATAAGGTGGACCTGCTCAGCAGGAATGAGTTGTTTATGTTATTTTCTAAATTTAAAACACAGTGGTATTCCTCTCAAAAGATGACATGTATTTGGGGAAAATTTTTAAAGAAAATAAAGAGTACAAGAGTAAAGAGTAAAGAAAATAAAGAGTACAAGAACTACAGAAAATGGGAAAATGTTTTGCCAACGTGAAAGACGGAGGAGTAAAGAGCATTTCAGGAATAATTTTTACCTAGTTTTGTAATTATGTGAAATCATTTCTAATCTCAGGGTGACTAATTCAGTTCTGTTAGAGGTGATCAGAAGCTGTCAGATGTTTTCAGTTAGAATGCTGTGTTATATCCAATGTGAAACAGATCTCTAGTTTAGAATATAAAGAGACATGGAAGTTTGTTCTACCAAAAATCAGGTTTGACAGCAGTGCTCCTATTTTATTACAACACTTGAATTAACCAGAGGCATTCTCCTAAAGCTTGTTGCTCTCCTGATCAAGGGCAAGAGATAATATTGGGGGCATCTGAGGTGGTTGTTGAACCTGGCATCATATGGGGGTGTGATGAAAAAATACAGAATGTGTTGAGTAAAAAAATTGTGTTACAGTAAAAGACAGATTGACATTAGTCTTCAAAATATTCACTCTTACTTCCAACACACTTAGCCCACTGTTCTGGGCACTTTCTGCAACAGTTCTGGAAGTCCTCCTTCATGAGTATTTTTAGTTGTGCTGTCCTGGGTGCCTCGGTATTCTGAGTCAATTTGAAACACTGACCAGTTTGTGGTCATTCTAACTTTGGGGAGGACCCAGAAGTTACACATTGCCAGGTCCAGTGAAAAAGGTGGATGAGACAAATTGTAATGTTTTTATAAGTCTGTCTTTCTGTGGCATGGCACTCAGCTGCAGCATTCACTGTATATTTTACCACACTTCACAAAGACACTCACAGATGATAGCATAAGTGCGTTCAGAGGGAGAGGGAGTATTTGACAGAGGTTAATGGCAATACTTTCTGACATCCATTGTATTTATTGGAAGTGAGGCCATCCCAAGCTTTATGGTCTTCACCAACATTGAATAACTGATTGAATTATCAGGAATGGTGCAGTGAACCACACTGATCAAATCCTACCAAGACCATCTCATTGCAGAGGATCTGCTCGATTGCTTGGGCTTCTATGCTGCAGTTGTGTGTGAATTACTTGGGAAGGCAATAATTAGGGGAGTTGGGGACAATTTCCATCTTAAGAAGGTCTTTTCTACCTTTCTAAAAAGGATGAAGGAGATTGCAGAAATTACCCTTGGGAGATGGTTACTGTCTCATCACAGTTCTAAATTATTTCATAGCTAGCTGAAGCCAGGGAGAAGCTCACCTTGCTTGGAATCATTAGTGAGTCAACTTGTAACTGAAGGAATTGGCAAATGACACACAAAGAGGCAGCAGAATGAAAGTAAAATAACAAAAGTTTACTCCATCGATGGGGATCGATCACACCCAATGGAAGGGCCCTTATCAGTTCCCGTACTGGGCTGCAACTCCCTCTTTTATAGGGCTTTATAGCCTTGATCTCATTCAGGTGGTTACACTGCATTTTCACAGTTCACATTGCTGATATTCAAAACATGGTGGCCAGGCAGCTGAATTTCAACCCGAAAGTAGTACTTCTTCTGGTAGGGGAGGTTACCTTTAATATTTATCTAGTTATCTATTCTAGCCCAGGGGAAGGGAGTGTTTCTGGCCATTAAAGCTAATAGTGGTTCTTTTCATTTACAAAACTTTTTAGGGAAACTAGATACCTCCAGTGCCTGTTGATTCTGAACTAAAGAAAGCAAATGGCAGAAGTTATTTTACATTGTGACCTTTCCTAGGGTTTTTTTGCTATTAAAGTGTTCTCTATCAGACTTACACTGCTTCTACTCACGACCTGGACATGAAGGTAGTGGAGAGTCACATCGATCTTTGCTGGTGGAAGTCACATTCTAATGGGCAGTGTTCCTTTCTAACACAGAAACTTTGCATCAAGCCATCACTCAAAGAAATCTACTTGAGCAAAGCTTTGACAATGGCATAGTCAGTTACCAGACTCAAATGTAAGAAGGGCAAGAAGCTGGTCTAGTACCTCTACTGTCTCACAAAGAGCATGGTCACTGTGCCTAAGATGGAGTCCATCCAAGTGAGGACTGACTCTCTGTAAGCCTTGAATCGTCACTTGTCCACCATTCCCCCAAGGGTTTGCTTGGTAAGTCACAGGGGTTATTCTGATGGGAAGCTCTGTCATAATATTCAAGAGTAAGAATCATGAGCACCGTCTTTAAAGGCACAGTGGAATGTGTCACTTAAGCAAAACTTTCTGCCACCATTTAGTTTGGGACAGATCTGAAAATGCTTGGTGGAGAATCTGTTCCTCTGAATGGAAATCTGTTGGAATCACTGCTGTGGGGCATCTGCCAGAGCACCAAAGCAGGGCAGATTTTCACTGCCTCTCAGAAAATGAACAGCGTGTACTGACTCAGTTCTGTGAATGTGAGAGCAGTGACCAAGTGCACCCTGCCTGGGGCTCAGGACCTTCCTCAAATTGATGGCAACCACGGCAGTGAGGCCAATGGCAAGCTCAGTGTATCTGAAGGGCAGAGAGCAGCTAGTGGATTGGGCTTGCGATTGCCCAAGACAAAGACATCTTCCAGAGAAGAAGATGCTGAGCTCATGATGCAGGAAGCTAGCAGACACAAGGCTGGAGACAAGCTGTCTTCCAACAACTCATTTAAATCCCCTGCTTTCAGGAAGACAGCCCCTGCTTAGGATGGGGAAATCCAAGGTCAGCGCAATGAAGTCATCAACTGTCCAACAAGAGTCAGCCAGCTGAGAACAAGAACTTCCAAAAACTGGAGACACTCTTGCCAACCCACTGTCTTAGGCTTGACCCTGGCCAGGGCTCTTCCAGGAGGATGCCCGTGGGCTTCAGAGAGGCCACATCCCATGGCTGCTTCTAGACCCATCATGAAAACCAGCCACCACCCATTCCACCAGGGATCAGATGTAGCATCCTTTATTGTCACATCCATCTAGTGATGGGATTTTAGCTGTTGTCTAACTCCCCAAACACTCTGATGCTTGACTGTGAATACAGGAAAGGCAGTAAAATCTTTTCTAAGACTGTAAAAAAGTAGAACATGCATTGCATAACCTCAAGAAAAAATATGTTTGACATTGGTGCCTTAAAAAGGAAAAAATAAACATAAAAGTGTTTCTCCATCTCCTAAGTAAGCATTGACAAAAAGTTGGGGTATCTATTGGTGTGAAGGGGCCCCAAGTTTTGACCTACATGGAGAGACACCTGTTAGGGACCTGATGCTGCTGCCATCGCAGGCTGTATTCTCTTGGCTCTTAAAATGACCTCATGCCCTTTTTCTTTAGTTTTTTTCCCCGCAAGGTCACAGTGGTCCAGAGAGGTTAAATCTGTTTCTGCAGGACTGAACCCATAAAGGGCAACCTGGCCTGTGATAGGTTAAAGGTAGCCCACTCCTCATAAATAAGCAATAGCCCAGCCCAATCAACAAAAGTCTGTTTCTGCAGGACTGAACCCATAAAGGGCAACCTGGCCTGTGATAGGTTAAAGGTAGCCCACTCCTCATAAATAAGCAATAGCCCAGCCCAAAATCAACAAAAGGACCTTCCTCTCTTTGTCCCTCTCTCTTCCTTCTCTCCTCTCTCCCTAACCTGCCTTCCAGAATAAAATCTCCTGTCAGACCTCTTGGTGTGTGGCCTAGTTGTTGAGCTTTGCTGTGCCTCTACAACAACAACTTTGGAACCCCAGGAAGAAAGTTGAAAGTGCAGGTTACATAATTCTCATCGGTCTGACACCATCTCATCAGAGGTGCTTTCAGGAGATTAAGTTCAGAGAGGAACTTGCCTGGCAGAGCCTTCCAAAAGGAACGTTAAGCAAGTTAACAACTAAAGTTTTCCTGCAGATGCACAGAAAATTCAGAAGTGTTTCTCATTGACATGGTTCTGAAAGGAGCCCCTGAGAAAATCTGAGGACCCTCAGATCTGAGGAGCAACAAGGCAGCAAAGATTCCTTGAGAAGATGCTAAATGTCGGGCCCAGTGCCAGGAACTGAGACGCAGCGTGGAACATATATACTTGATTTATGTAGAGACTTTGAATTTGCATTCTGTTGTCTTAGGATTTATATACACAGGACAAAACAGACTAGTGGCAACAAAATCTGTTCACTGAAGACCAGATAAGCTGGACTTGGGTAGAAAAGTCTACAGTTCATTAATTTCCCCATTTTCTTTGTCGTTGATTTTGACTTTGTACTTCGCTCTGAATTTTTATAAAATTGAAGACTTTTTATTTTTTATCTTTGCTCTGTGTGTGGTGGTTTTCATCAAGACTCTCCATTGTAATTTTAATTCTGATGCAAGTCAAATGTGTTCGTCATTTAAGGGTCAAAAGTGACAGGGGGCCCAGGATGAAAACAGCATTCTCCTGTCCCCCTCTTCCTTGTCCCTCTCCGCTCTCAGAAGGTAATCAGTTCCAGCAGTGCTAGTGGTCAGATTTGTTTCTGGTCTCCCTGTTTTTAAGTAACAAGGTCACCATGTTCTACAGTTTGAATGTGACCTCTACGCTTCCTGTGTTGGGGAGTTAAGCCCTCTAGTAGTATGTCAGAGGTATTTGGAGGTCCTTGGGATATCCTTAGGATTAGATGAAGCGATTAGCCTAAGGCTCCCATGGTGAGATTGGTGGCTTTATAAGAGGAAGGGAGCTGGCACATGGTTGTTCTATCTGGTCACATGACAGTCTCAACCGTGTTTTCATGCAGCACCAGAGGCCCTTGCCAGATGCCAGAAAGTGCTGGCACCAAGTTCTTGGACTTGCAAGGCTCCCAAAATTGAGAAATGTCTTTTCTTTATAAATGAGCTAGTTTTGATTATTTTGTTATAGCAATAGCAACTAAGACATACTACCATTCATTGACTTAGAAGTTTTGATATTATTTAATGGCTACCATCCATGAAAAAATAGCATCCTTTAGCTTTTTTAACACCAGCCACCTCCTGTTCCCCAATGGTGTGTAATGCCAAGTTAATTCAGAGCAACATTCTACACTTGTGTTGTCTTGGATACATTTCAGCCACGTTTAGGATTCATAGGTGTAATACACTGTGTCCTCCTGTGACATCATTTCATATCTTACATAATCTTTTATTTTTCTGGAGTTAATAACTTCTTTGCTTTTTTTTCTGATTTCTTTGTACCCGACAATAATTTATTCTCAAATTCTATAGAATTCCCTACTCAAAAACATGAAGCTATTTTACTGGGTTCTTGGGAGACTCTCAATTTCTATCCTCTTGTCTTTAATTCACACTGTTGTTGCTGTTCCTTTGTTTTGTTTTGTTTTGTCTAACAGCTGCACTGTTGACATCTTGCAATCTTCCTTCACTATCATCCTTGAAATACCTTCTCCTCTCTCAAATGCTGCCCCCAGCTTTCTAGAAAGACCTCCTTCCCTTCTTGTGGGATTTATTCCTTTGTTTTGGTGAAACACATCCTGCAGAACTTTTCTAATCTAAAGCCCTGGAAAATTAAACAAATTTCTTTGGAGAACTTCACGTCTGAGAAATAGCTCCTCAAAATTGATTGCTGTGGTATAGAATTCTAGAATAGAAATGAGTTTCCCTTAGAAGTTCGAAGGTATAGCCCCTCTTTCTTCCCAGCTCTAGAGCTGAGTTTGGAAGCTGAGCATTGCTCTGATTCCTGACTGCCTGCTCATGGGTGCACATCCTCTGCAAACTTCCAGGATCCTCTCTTCCGTCCTGGGTGTCATATTCCACACTATGGGTCTGCTGGGGATCTAGTTTATTCATTTCTTCTGAACACTTGCTGTGCCTTTCATTCTGGAAGTTCACACAGGTCAGACATTGGAGATTTTTTCATTCCCCATTTTTATTTTCTTTGAAGCAATTTCCTATTTTCTATGCTTTTCCTCTCCCTGTAGAAGTCCTCTTAAACCTCTTAGAATGAGCTTCTAATTTTCTTGTTTATTGTCTAATATTTTACTCAGCTTTATTGCTCTCTACTTTTTAAGAGATTGTTTCAATTTTATGAGTTCTTCTGCTATTATTTTTTCAACTTCTGCTTCTTTTCTTTTAATGTATCAAAAAGTTCTTCATTTTCTGAAGTTTTCTATGTCTTTTGCTTTACTTTATTTTTAGTGTCCCATTCTAATTTTAGGGATGCTACATTTTCTTTGTTTCTGAGTTTTGTATGTGTGTTCTCCTATGTTTTGTATGTTACCTAAAAGAGGTAATTGAAAAAATACAGTAAATGTTTACATTTTTAAAAATGTATTTTTAAATAAAGGACCTAGTATAGAACACATTGTCACTAATCCCTCTCAAAATACTCCTTGGTTCCTGTACACTTATTCCATCATTCATACCACTTTGTTTTTTTTTAATTTTTATTCGTTAGTACATTTTAGATACACAATATGTTGACATTCATTATTGGGAATTTGTACCTCTACATATACATCTTGGTTCTTATTCTTTTTTCCCCCACTCCCCTGCCCTCCCTTCAACCCCTCCACCCTTCCCTATTTACAAAGACTATGTTTCCAGTTTTTCCTTTACTCATATTTATTCCTTTCCTTTCTTGTGCTCCTCCCACTTCCCCTTCCCCTTTGGACCTTTTACTTCCTATTGCACATTATCTTTTATATGTTTTGATCCTTGTTTACACTTTCAATTTCTCACACCAGAGAAACTATTTGGTATTTACACGTGTCCTATTTATTTCACTTAAGAGTATGGCCTCAATGTGCAGTCATTTAGTTATAAATGTCTCTAGTTTCTTGTTCATTCATATCACTTTCTGAAGTAGTTCTGGAAATTCTATTCTGTGAGTGTCTTTAAGAGGTGAGATTTAAAAAATGTGTCTTTTACTGTACTTTAAACCCTTACACATAAAGCCTATGTTTCCCTCACCCCTTGTATTTTCCTTTCAAATCTTTTCTGTCCCCTGTGGGTTAGTTTTAGTCCTCACCTCAGGTTCAAGGCTTTCCCTGGCTGTGTGTTATAAAGGTGTCACTCAGAGGTCTTCAGGGATTGCTCTGCTCAGAGGAGGCTCCAGGGCAGGGCTCAGCTACCCTGCAAAGGGTCCCAGAGGTCACCCAGCCTCTTCCTTTGGCTGGGGACACCAGCAGAGGGGCCCTTCAGCTCTCTGGCAGGTGCTGCAGTCTGGGCTCCTCCGGCAGAGGCACAGCTGGTATGGTGGGGCGGGGCCTCCCTGAGCTGCTCTCTTCTGACTGCTCACTGAGAAGGGGAGTCACCTGGCTAAGGTGAGGGGTAGGGGAAGAGCAGAATCCAGCTTCCTTCCTTCCCAAGGAATTCCTGCCTCTCCCCTCCTGCCACAGTCAATGGAGGCTTTTAGAATGAGAAACAAAAAATAGAGGAAAATCCCAGTGGTCTTGGCCTCCTGCCCTTCAAAATGCAGAATGTTTATATTCTACTTTCTGTAGGTATAAAGTCTTCAGTGAGTTGCTGCCCCATTAACTCCACACATACTCAGAAAGCACTACTGATTGATTGGTTGATTTATTGTGGTACTTAGGATTGAACCCAGGGCCTTTGCTCTGAGTTATATCTCTAGCTTTTTTTTCATTTTTTATTCTGAGACAGCCTCACTCACCATGATGCCAGGCTGAGCTCAAACTTGTGATCCTCCTGCTTCAGCCTCCCAGAGTGCTCTGATTGCAGGCATGCACTGCCACACCCGGGAGAAAGTACTTTTTCACATGAGCTGCTTTTCTGTCCTCTGATGGTGTGACCTTAGGCAAATCAGATGAAAATCCCCCATTCTGGAGTGCATGCTGTCTTGAATTGCTGTGATGGAGACCATAAAAAGCAAACAAATGTGTGCATAACAAGACTTGTGCTGGGCTGTGCAGAGCAGGGGAGGGGTGAGCTGTCCCATCTCCAGGGTGGTGGAGAGGCTTCTCCTGCAGAGACCTGTGGTGGCATTTCAGCCCAGGTTGAGGGACCAAAGGGGCTGGGATGGAAGGAGCATTCTGCAGGCTGAGTGGCACAGCCAGGCCCTCCAGGACCCTTCAGGATTTCCTTCCTGGGAGGGGAGGTGTTGGAGACTGCACACAGCACTGCTGAGATTTGGCAAGGGTAACAGCCACTGGCGGGGACCACAGAGCCCTGCCAGGCCCTGAGGGGGAGCAGATGGTGGTGACTCTCTCTGGCAGTGGACAGGCCAGACTGGGAACAGGACAGGTCTGGTTACATATTTAAGGCAAAGCCAGCGGGATTTGCTAATGAATTGGATGCTGGGTGAGAAAGAAAAGGAAGGGCTGAGGGCTGGGAGCATCAGGAAGGAAGCAGTCAGTGACAAGAGTTCTCTACCGACAAAATGGCCCTAATAGTCCTACATTCTAGAATGGCTCCCACCCCTAAAGTGGTTCACACTTATGGTAAATGAGCCACTTTGGAAAAGTGAAACCTATACCCTCTGGAAAGGCAAAACCTAACTTGTTGCACCACCCTGTTACCCACGTGATCCTCCCCTTCCAATCACCTGGTGCCCCGTTGCTAGCCCTGTAATACAACTAATCCCCACCCCTCACGATCCTCTCCTGCCACACAGCCCTTTATAAATCCCACCCAGTTGGTCTCTTGCTCTCTCTCGCCATTGCTCAAGAAGCCCAGCAGCTCTTTCCTGCAATAAAGCCTTTCTCAGGTGCTCCTGTTTCATCTTGTTTTCTTTCTTTCAACTTTTCCTGCAGAGGAAGCTCAGGAGGGGACACATCTTGGGCAGGGAGAGCCAGACTCCAAATGAAAGTAGTCCAGCAGAAGGAGCTTCAGTGGGGTTGTGGGAGAGGGAGCTTGGAGCTCCAGGAGACACGGGCACAGTCAGAATGGATATATTTAGATACGTGGGAGTGTATCTACATCATTTTAGAACCTACTTTTTAAAAATTTAATAATATGTTGTGAGCATTTCCTTTTTATTACAGGGCCTTCAGACTCAGCTGGGGATGTTGCACGGCCTCTGGGAAATTCTGTAGGTTTATGTGGCTGATATTTGAACCGCTTCCACCCACTGTGGAAGTGTCCAGGCCCTGTGTTCCAGGCACTGTGCTGTGTGTCCTTTCTTCATTTGGAGAACTTGGGTGACACTCAGGTCAAAAAGCCCTGAGCAGGTGGACATGTGACCTGGGTGCCTGGCAGTGGATGCATGAGGTTCCCAGCAGGGTGAACACTTCCAGAGACCTGTGAGACTCCAGGCACACACTGGGGATGTGACAGACAGCTGGCCTCTGGCTAGCATCACAGGGCGCCTGGCCAAGGGGAAGACTGTGCATGTCTGTGTGTGTAAATGTGTGTACACACACTCATGTGTAAGTGGGTGTGCTCATGTGCACATGTGTATCCATGATGTTATGAGAGTGTGTTTGTGTGTGTGTGTGTGTGTGTGTGTGTGTGTGATGCGTGTGTGTGCCATTGCTGCAGAGTAGCTTACCTCATTACCTTGGCACCTCGTCCACACTTGGAGACACCAGTTCCTTGGTGTTACGAGTGTGTGTGCCAGTGTGTGTGCCAGTGCTGCAGAGTAGTTTACCTCATTACCTTGGCACCTCCTCCATGCTTGGAGACACCAGTTCTTGGTGGCTTTGTTCAGCCCTTCCCCGTCTCTCCCTTTGATTCCTACTTGATATAGAGAAAATAGATGGAAATCCTCCCAAACCTGCTAGATATCCAAAACTCTTGTTTGTGTTCTCTAAAATTAAAGAATGAATTCTAGGAACAATAGAGGTTAAGAGTAGGAAAGATTTTTTGAAAAATAGCTTCAGTTTAAGAGAGAGAGGGGCCCAGAAAGTGGGTTGCCCACTGACCCTGATCAAAGGTGTTTAATGGGACAGAACCATGAGGTGAGGCAGGTGCAAGGTGGGACAAAACTATAGTCAATAAGTAAGATTGCAAGTACAGTTGTTTAGGTAATATTGGTCCAATGAGAAATCACAAAGTGGATATGAGGTGGGACAAAACTATGACCAACCAATAAGATTAAAATAAGTATAGTTGCCTAGATAATAGATTCAATGGGGATCCAATGGGGAAGCAGGTCATGAAGCAAGTGTACAAGGATTTTCAGTAAGGGATCCTTCCTGCAAGGGGTGAGTAAGGGCTTGGTTCCCCCCCACCAGGTGATTGATGTCTACTTAGAATATCAATCACTGCTGTTCATCCCTAGAGGAAGCCCTCTGATAGGGTAGTTTCTTCCTTGTACAATGCTGGCCTTCAGTGACTGTGCCTTAACTGTCTTCCATGCTGGCTCCTCGAGGGCTGGCCCTGTCTAACTGCCTACAAGCTATCTAATCAACTTATCTATCTGCAATAAACTGACCTCTCCACTTTGGTTGTAGGCTGCCATTGTGGTGAAAGAGAGATACTGAACTCCCATCCACGGAGGAGAATGAAAGAACATACATCAGTGTTCTGTCCTGAGAAGCAGGTAGCCCCGGGGTCTCTGTGTCCAGGACAAGGCAGAGGTCCCCCTGCCAACATGTCAGCCCAGTAAGTGGCCTGCTGGAGGAATGGGCCCACGGGAGGTCATCCGTGTCTCTTGAGAAGGGAACCCATCTGGGAGGGTGGCCACCTGAACTAGCAGAGCTGAACCACAGCAAGACATGGGCAGTCAGTCAGGCTGTGACCCAGTCACCCTACTTCCTCCCCAGGTACCAGGCCTCAGAGAGCTGCCCCGTGTGAGGGAGGGGAGGCTGGAAAGGCAGAAGGTCACTTGCAGAAATGAGCCAGAGCAGACAGACACCCGCCTTTGTGGTTGCTGCTGTGCATGTTCCCTGTATAACGCTTCCCAAAAGATGTTTAAAGGGCTTTGGGAACCATGTTTCATCAACATCTCTGATGGCAGGAGGAAAGGATGGAGGCAGCAAGGTAGCTGCTCTGTAGAGGTAGGTTTTCTGGTAAGTAGTGGGGCTTGCAGATGCACGACTTGGTTGAGTACAGCAGGTGCAAACAGCCTGGGAGGGTCGCCAGGGCTCAGCTGCCCCCTGGAAATTGCTTGGTGTGCATGTCCCTACCCTGTCCCTGTGTCTGGGCTGGGAGAAGAGCAGTGGGAAGGTGGAGGGTTGGTTCCCTCAGGCTGGATGAACTGAGGAGTCTTCAGAGCTGAGATAACAAGGAAGACATTGGAGGAAAATAAGTGGCTCTGGTGTAGGAAAAAATTCAAAGTGAGAAGTACTGTGAACCTCAGTGGTAACTGAAATACAGAAGGAACACATTTGGGCTGGGGATTTAGCTCAGTGGTGCCACTGCCTGCCTCATAAGCACAGGTTTGGTCCTCAGAATCAGTAAATAAATAAATAAATAAATAAATAAAGGTAAAAGGAACACATCTGAAAGAGGCTCACAGTACTGGAGAAAGCAGGCAGTATCGTATGGTTCCTTTTATATGAGAACCCCAGCATATAAAGAGCAAAATAAAGGACAGGCTAGGAGACAGGGATACAGAGCTTTAGCCAATGGGAAGGGGACCCAGAGATAGAGGGAGGGGCAGGTGGGAAGGGGAAGAGGATGTAAAAAGAATGGAGATGTGTCATGTGCGTTCAACTGCAATCATTATGTACTGCAAACAAGAACTAATGAAAAAACAAAGAGATGCTTTCCATAGGTGATATGTTTATGTGATTTAAATATCCAAAGGTACAAGAACTTTTACCTCAGAAACCTTGCTCTCTTTCTCCCTCTGTTGTGTAAAGGACAGCAGACTTTACATGGCAGGTGTATTAGTTTTATAGGCTGTGTGGCAAATTATCATGAATTCAGTGGCTTCAAACAGTGTCCTTTTGATGTCACCATTTTGGGGCATCAGGAGCCTGGCAGGGCTGTGGTACCTAGGCAGCTGGCCTTCACTCTTATCAGGGGCCCCTGGAGGAAGACGTCCTTCCCAGCCATCCAAGCAGTTGCCAGTCTCTCTTGGCCACCATAGAACTGTGGCAGTTTGCTTCTTGGAAGTCAGTAGAAGGGAATTTTTAACCTAAAGAAAGACCTTTAGGACCTTTCACCTAATCAGGTTAGACCCTTCCGGGATAAACTCCCTTCTCATTAACTCAGAACCTTGTGATTCCACGTGTTACTTACATCTGCAGGATCCCATTCTCTTCAGGTATCCTGTTGGCTGAGAAGCAAGCTGGGCTCTGTGCACGCCCCAGGTGAGTGTATTCCATCATTGGGGAATCCTATAAGGGATGTTTTCTGTCCCAGGGGTTGGCAAGCTGTGGCTGGTGGCCCAATTCAGCCTGCTACTTGCTTTTGTAAATAAAGTTTTATTGAAACATGGCCCCCATGTTGCTTTACATTTATTGTGCAGTTGCTTTCCTGATAAAAGTAGCAGAGCCGCATAGTTGTGACAGAGAGCATGTGTGTGGTCTGCAGGTCTAAAATAGTTACTGTTTGGCCCTTTGCAGAACAAGTCTCCTCTCCCCTCTCCATCAAAGCAAGGTTGTCTCCACATCGAAACCTCAGGGCACAGGGATCTTCAGCTGTCTCCAGGCTGCACAGCCACAGTGGCCACTGGCATGACTGGGCCGTGGTTTCTCCCCCACCTAGACACACGGGGCTCAGTGGCTGGAAGTCTTTCACCACGAATGACTTTGGAAGTGGGAAATTTTAAAGTTCTGATCTCTTAAAGTTGAATACACCTTTTATTATGTCTTAAGTAAAGCTTTAGAGGCTAACACTATCCTTTTTAACCCCAGAAAGTAACAGAAAATTGTCCAAAGTTTAAAGCTGTAGAAGTGGAAGCATCTGAAGTCCCAGGCATTTCTGGGAAGACAGAGAAGAAACCCGGTTTCTGGTGCCACCCCTCCTCACCCTGCAGTCTCAGGTGTCCATGCTCTGCAGATTTCCTGAGCTCAGCAGCAGCTGGGGGCTTTGATATATGAAAGGCCTGGGGGCTGAGAGCTGGAAGTCTGGTCCTCTCGGAAGCTGAGGTGACCGCGGCAGAGCCCTGTGTGAGCTTGGACCTGAAGGCACCTCTAAATCGCCCAGCAATTGGACTTGGCTCCCAGGAGAGAACGAGCTGCAAAAAGCCAGGGAGCAATACAGGGCTCTGAGCCCTTCTGGCTGGCAGGGCGGGGAGAACAGGCAGTCACAGTGCTGAAGGACGCTGGAGTGGACAACTGGCAGAGAGCACTAAAGGATTCCATTATAGGATGGATTGGGATTGTGCAATTAGTTTTGAATTAAAAAAAAATTGAAGTACATATCTTCAAAGGGATGGTGTCCAATATTCAGATCCAAATTAGTGATCTTGAAGATTAAGTGGAAGATAAATCTCAGGAAACATGTTTAGAGTTGACAGACACGAGGAGAAACAAAGTAGGAAGCTGGGGTGCAAGAACCAGGAAGATCCCACAGGAAAATGAGAGAGCAGCAGTGTAGAGTAGCTGTGTCCTCCAGTAGAGGCTGAGTCTGTGGAAGATGGGCAGCCCCCTTCCAGTGACCTCCAGGGAGAAGAGGCCGCTTGGCCTGGGCGGGAACAAAGTGTTGTTTACACAGCAAAAAGAACCCTGCGAATGCTCTCAGGCCTTCCAGTCCACGCACTGGAAGGTAGAACAAGAATGGTGGATTAGGAAAGAAAAAGCATCACAGCGGTGCCTGTCAGGCCCACAGGGTCCTTCGCCCATGGGCTTGAGATTTCACCAGCACCCTACAAGGATGGAAAGTGAGGGACCCCCTACCTCAGCAGCTTCCGTAAATGGTGTGTGAGGCAGGCAGAGGCGGCCTCTGGTCAGGCTCAATGACGGAATCCAAAACTATGACCCCTTTGGGACATACATGAAAAATGGTTCTCTGTTGATTTCAGATTTACCCAGGTGTTCTATATCTTGGCCATTTATTTGTTGGTATCACAACTTTATTCCATCCTGGGTCTTTTAGCTTTGCCATAGAAATGGCTGTGGCCTCTCCAGGCACCACACACACTTAGGAAGAGAGGACAGACATGTGTTCCTAGCAGATTTGTGCTTATATCTACCTGACTAGACCATTATCACTTGGTGGCCATGCCTTGCAGCTGGACATCCGCTGAAGCACAAATGGCTTCTGCAGAAAAGGAGGACAGTGGAGAGGGGACCGGCCTTGGGGCACCTGATGCTGACACACATACAGCACCCCTGGGGCACTGCAGATCATAGGTCCCATTTCTTTGTGTTTTATGCCCCACATCCTCCCATGCCCAGGCCTGGGCACCTTCCCTGAGAAGCTCAGAGAGGTCACACTGCCATTTCTGGCCCTGCCATGGGCCCAGGCAGATCACAGGAGCAGCCCACATTCGAGGACAGGAAAGTGTCCTGTTCCACTGCTGCTCACTCATCAAAGGCATCCCCGCCTCCAGGTACCTGGCGCCTGTGCAGCCTGGGGGCGGTGCATGGTCCAAGCGGGTCCAAAAGACAGCTACCTGCCTGCCTGCGAGAGGAAAAGGCTTGTTCATTTCCTCAAAAGAAGGAAAAGAACTGGGACTGCGGGCACATCAGGACATCTTCCTGCTCCTCCTCTTCCAATCCGCCAAACATAGTTTAAAAAAAAAAAAGTTTTTAGCTGAAATATAATACAAGTGCAGAAAAACGATACAGCATAACACCGCAGCTCCCCACAGCAGCCACAGTTCCCGCTGCTATCCTCTCACATTAGTTCTGAGGGTTTTTAAAAATATAAGTGGAATGATACAATGCATATTTTTTGTGTCTGTTTTCTCAGGACACCACATTTGTCAGCTTCATCCCCACAGTTGCATATAGCTGTGGCTTATTATATTGATTATTACACAGAATCTCATTCTGTGAACATCTTACGGGTTAGTTTCTGCCCTCTCCGATTCATGGATATCTGGTTCATTTCTATTGTGCAGCTATTATTATGAATAATATAGCTATGCATGGATTTGTACATAGATACGTTTCCCAGGAAAAGACCTAACCAGAGAACTAGAGACCAAAAATGCCAACCCCAACCAATCAGTCCTTGCCTTGCCTGCCTTCATTGTTCTCTCCTCCATGGCTCCTCTGTGAGGCAGGTCAGCTGTCAGACTGGCATCTTTGATCTTTGGTCTCCAAGGCTGATTATTTTCTGGTTAGCTTCTATTTTGGGGGAAACGGGCTTTTAGGGAACATGTGTACAAAGTCAGCTGACGCCATACCTATCAAGAAATGGGGGTCATAGTGGATGTGCACAGGCAACCCCAATAGAGAGCCCTACAGAAATTTCCCGAGCAGCTGTGCAGACAAACATTTCCTACAGGAGGTGATGTGAGTTCCAATCGGTTCACAAAGTTTGTGACAGCTGCTGTTGCCCATTTTGAGTTTTTGTCTAGTAGAGTGCAGTGTTATTGCATTGTTTTAATTCCCATTTTTCTCCTGACTGGGAACTGTGAGTAGCTTTTTTTACACATTTATTGGGTATACCACAACTTCTGTGAAGGTAAATTCAGGCCTTTATCTTTTGAGTTGTCTTCTTTTTCCTTTTGTCTTTTTAAAATCCATCTGAAGTCTTCTCTGACTCCTGTAGATTACAATTCTCTGCTAGACCTATGCATAAAAGTGTATTCCTTCTGTGGTTGACTTTTCACTCTCTTAGGTATCCTGGGTAAACAGAAGTCCTTAATTTTGATGCAAATAAAATTTTTTATTATATTCTCTATTACGTGTAATAGTTGTGTTGGCTACAGGAATGTTTGCTAAGAATATGAAAAGATTTTCTTAAACTCTCCTCTAGAATTTTTTTACCTTTCACATTTATATGTATAGTCCAAATGTAAGATAGGTGTCAAGATTTATTTTTTAAAATATAAAAAATGACAGTTATTGCAATGCTTACCCTTGTCCTACCGCTTTGAAATGTAACCTTTCTGAAAAATAAAATGACTTTGGTCTATCTTTGAACTCCTTCTTGTTCTATTCATATTTTACCTATCTTTCATAGTTTGCATAACTTTATGTTAAATACTGAGAGCTACTAATATAAGGCTGCCTGTTTTGCTGCTCTTAGACCTTTACATTTCATAAAATCTATGGAGTTCATTTTTCATTCTTCATAGAAAAAAAACCCTTCTGATAGTATTAATCAGAATTGTATTGAATCTGCAGATATATTTGCAAAGAACAAACATCTTTCACTCTGAACAATCCATGAACACAGTGTATTCTTTCATTTATGTGTATCTTCTCTTGCTTTCAATGATGCCTTATGGTTTTTTATGTAGAGGGCTTTGTAATCTTTATTTTGACTTATTCTTAGGTATGAAATGTTTTTTGGTGTTATCATAAATGGTATTTTTTATCTAATTAGCTCACAGTTCTTAAATATTCTGTTCCATCTTTTTCATCACTCTTTCTTTTTGCTTTTCAATATTAGAAGTTCACATTGACATACGTTCAGGATCACTAATTTTCTCCTTTGCTGATCTCCTTATGAGCCCATCACAGGCATCTTTTTTTTTTTTTCTGTTATGGTGCTTTCACTTTCAAGCATTTCCTTGGATTCTTTGTGTAGACTTCCTGTCTCTGTGTTTGCAGTAAACATTTGCACTTGTATATGACTCACTTACTTTTCCATTAAAATCCTTAAAATATTAGTCATGATTATTTTAAATTCCACACCTGATAATCTCACAATCCCTGACATAATCCAAGTTTGCCTCTCCCTGATGCTTGCTTTGTCTTGACAGACTTTTTTTTTTTCTTTTCTTTTAGCATTTTTTGGTAACTTTCTGTTGAATGCCTGCCATTGTGTGTCAAGTCAAAGAAACCGAAGTGCAGGGTCTAGATGTGAGCTTCGTGTACCATGGCCAGGTGTCAGGATGTGTTTACTGCTTGCTGTAGCTGTGGTGTCAGAGGCTAACATTTCCTGTAGTGTTTTTGTTTTGGTCCCCTTGTTGTCTGAGGTGTTCCTGTGGAAATTATAACTAGAGTCTAAGATTTGTAATTCTTTTGCTTTTAGTCTCATGTTATTACACAGGACCCCTATGGATATGGAGGTATGGAAGGAGGGGAAGATTTCTGTGATGCTGCAGTTAATTCTCAGTCTTTCTATGAACCTAAGTTGGATACTTCTCTTCCTCCAGGCCAATTAGGCCCTTATAAAACCCAGCATAGGCTCCAGTAAGATGTTTTCCTTGAGGACCAATCACAGTTAAGGGAACAGACACTCTGGCCATATTCCTGAATGGCTGGCAAGGCTCCTGAAGGTGGCTCTCATGGAGCTGGGGGGTGTGAAAGCAACTTCCCTTGAATTTGTAAACTCTCCAACATGCTGAGGACTTCTTCTCTGTTAAACTGAGTTTCTCTGTGCCTGTGTCGTTGGTAGTCAGTGTCAGCAGTGCGCCCTGAGATCTCGGTTCTCTGATGCTGTCAGTATTTGTGATTTTTCAATGCACTCAGTTTTTTTAATTGTGAGGATAGGACTGAAAACTTCCAAGTGCATTGCATTTTTTGACTTAAAACAAATTCTTTCTACAGAATAGTATGTGCATGTATTCATTGATTTTTTTTGAATAGTAAACGTCTTTTATTGCTAAAATAAACGATTTGTCATGATGTATTATACTCTATTAGAATAGAATTCAATTTGATAGTATTTTTAAAAAGATTTTTCATCTACATACATGGGAGAAGCCAGGTGTGGTGGCACATGCCTATAATCCCAGCACTCAGGAGGCTGAGGCAGGAGGATGGCTGTGAGTTCAAGACCAGCCTAGGCTACATAGTGAGTTCCAGGTCAGACTCAACTACATAGTGAGATCCTGTCTCAAACAACAACAACAACAAAACAAACAAACAAAAATACATACATAGGAGAAATTGATTGGTAATTTTTCTTTCTTGCAAGGTTCTTCTGAGATTTCTATACCAAGTTGTGCCATGTCATTAAATGAATTGAAACCATCTTTTCATCTTAGGAAAGCAAAGTTTAAGACTAGTGTTATTTCCTATAATTTTGACCTAGAGTTTTCTTTATAGGAATATTTAGACCTGGGATTCAATTTCTTTAATAGGCATGAAACTACCCATTTTCTATAGCTAATGATTTTGGTAAGTTGTAGCTTTCTAAAATTTGTGGCATAGATTTTATACTATTTTATAATTTATGACACCTTTTCTTCTTTATATTTATAATTTATGCCTTCTCCATTTTCCTCAATGAATGTTTTAAGGATTTATTCATTTTAACCATTTTTTGCTTTATGTTGGCTTCTGCACCATTGTGTTTTAAACCCTCTTTCTGACTATATCATCCCCCCTTCTATTTTCTTTAGGCTTACTTTACTTTTTGTTTTTCATACTTGATCTTCTAAATAGATACTATACTTCAAGCGCTCATTTTTCAGCTTTTCTTTTTTTCTAAAATATAAACAGTACTATACATTTCCCTTTAAGTACACTTTTATTTAGGTACCATGAATTTGAACATGTCACATTTTCATTGTGACTTAATTCAAAGTGTTGTCAGAATTCTATTGAGATTTCTTGTTGACATGGGGTATTTAGAAGTGAATGAAATAATTTTCAAATATTGGGAATTTCCTAGTTTTTGTTAATAAGTTAATTTTTAACTTCATTGCACTATTCTCAAAGGGTATATTCTGAATAATTTCAAAATTGAAATTTGTGAAGACTTGCCTTATGGCCGGGCATATGTTTAATTTTCATAAATACTCTGGATCATTAATTCTCAAATGTTTTGGTCTCAGGATCACTGTACATACTTAAAGATTACTGGGGCTCCCAGAAAGTTCTAATGTGGCTTATCTATATGATATTCCCGATGTTAAAAATAAAGAAGCTTTTGCTTTGACTTATTAATTTATTTAAAACAATAACAATAAACCTATTCTACGTAGCCTACACATAGATTTTAGGAAAATCATCTCTGTCTTCGAAAACAAGAAAATTCAGTGACAAAAGTGATGTTGATTTACATGTTTTTTTCTAATCTTTTTAATGTTTGGCTTAATATAAGTCAGCTGGATTTTTATATCACCTTCTGCACCCAATCTGTTTCAGTGTGTTACTTTGATTAGAGTATAAGAAGAAATTTCAGCTCCCTACAAATATGCAGCTGGAAGAAGTGGTATGGTAATATGCTTTCTAGGTGAATGTGGAAAATTCACCAAGAGGTTAGTTTCTTGAAATTAGTCACACTGTGGAATCCTAAGCCATATCAATGAACATTGATATCCAGTCACATTAAAATCTGTTATTCTACCATGCACTTCGAGGTTTTATCTATGCCTGCTTTCGTAGCATCATCACTAGTCATATGGAAGACATAGTCATTGGCTTGTGGAAATCTTGTGAATGAATGCTGACACGTGTTACTGTATAGCATCAAGGAACCACATTCGTTCAGATCATTGCCAGTCTTGCCAGAAGTGTTGTGAAGCTATAGGGCAACGAGCTTATGGTGACAGGTTCAGCTTTTCCAAGCTTCTGATTTTCACTTTAACTGAAATCTCATCATTGAAAACACATACTTTGGGTACTTTTTCCAGAAAAGATGGGTTCATTTTGTACCTTTTGAGGTTCTTGACTCCTTGGACCTACCAGAGACTATGGAACACTGCTCCGTTCTTTCTCTCTGCAGCCACAAGCAGCTTGGCTTCTGGGTCTTCCTGTCTCTGCCTTCAGAATGAGCAGCTGACTGGAGGGATGCAGCTGCCTGCTGCGTTTCCTCCTGCAAGCTCTTGTTCTTAAAGAAATTCTGTCCCTGGGGCCAGGGATTTAGCTGCACCTGTCTTGCAAGTGCAAGGTCCTGAGTTTGATTCCCAGAACCACAAAAAGAAGGAAGGAAGGAAGGAAGGAAGGAAGGAAGGAAGGAAGGAAGAAAGAAAGAAAGAAAGAAAGAAAGAAAGAAAGAAAGAAAGAAAGAAAGAAAGAAAGAAAGAAAGAAAGATGGGCCAGGGATTTAGCTCAGCGGTTCGGTGGCCTGCCTCGCAAGTGCAAAGACCTGAGTTCGATCCCCGGTACCAAAAAAAAAAAAAAAGAAAGAAAAGAAGAAAATTTCATCCCCTCTCCCCATGCTGCATTCTTCCATGGTGCCCTGTGCACCTGCACTGTTTAGTTTGCACCTGTGTGGGGCACATGTCCCTGGGTCTGGAGCACTTAGCACAGAGCAAAAGTTCAATAAATGCTTCTTGAATGTGGGGATATTTGAATAAAGGGAGAGTGCTACCCAGGAACTGGCAATTGGAGGCTGACCTCAGGGCTGGGCCTCTTCCACAGCAGGGAAAGGAAGGAGTGACCAGCTGTTCCCCGAGCACCTGCTCACCGTGCGTCAGGACCAAGGCCACAGATGCATTTCTTGGCAGTACAGTCCACCACAGGTCTCTGCCCACTGCAGGCTGGGTTCCTTTGGGACAATCACGATGTTTTTTTCGAGCTGCACACTGTGACTACTGGGTAAAGGAAAAGAAGATTCCTGTGTGCCTTCCAGCCACACTGAGCCCGGAAGCCTGTTGTGTACAGCTCGCTGGACCGATTGCTTTAGTTTGCTGTGCTGCCTTAACAAAGCAGCACAAACTCAGTGGCCTCAACCACAGGAACCAGTCTAATGGCTCTGCTGGGAACCTGGGGTCTGGTCCTGTGTGGGGTCCCAGTTGTTCCTTCTGAGGCCTGT
Organism: Fukomys damarensis; assembly: GCF_012274545.1. Lineage (NCBI taxonomy): Eukaryota > Metazoa > Chordata > Mammalia > Rodentia > Bathyergidae > Fukomys > Fukomys damarensis. The sequence goes on along the minus strand of NW_022900928.1, from coordinate 131,527,544 downwards.
GAAGGGCTGTGCTCCAGCAAGCTTTAGATCCCTTGGCTTTCAGATGCATCTGGCACGCACTGCCTTCATCTCTCCGGCGGGGTCTCCCTCTGCTTTGAGGGCCGTTCCCCCTGCGTGAGTTGCCTATGTCCACATTCCCCTTCCTTCTGAGGACAGCAGGCAAATTGGAGTCAGCTCACCCCACTCCAACACGCTTCCTCTCTCCTGGCCACGTCCACAGTGACCCTATTTCCAGACAAAGTCGCCTACTCTGAGATACTTAGGAACTTCAACGTAAGACTTGGGGCAACATATTTCAATGGCTAGCACCTAACTGAATTCTTATAGTTGCTAGATACGAATTTTCCACCTTCCTCTAACATCTCCTGTGTGTGTGTGTGTGTATGTGCGCGGGCGCGTGTGTGAGGTTTGCTCATTTCCCCATTGCACACAGTTGGGGACACTGCATATCAAGGAAAAGCCCGAAAACAGCTCACTCTGAATCAGGGGCTGGAAGACAGTGAGCTGCTTTGTGGCTGAGAGGCCAGTTTGTCTAGAAACTGGCGCAGTGAGAGCCTGCTGGGTGGAGGAGGGCTGTTGTATTAACACTGAGGAGTTGACCCCGGTGGTGCCTCTGAGAAGCAGGGAGGCGGGAGCCCAGGAAAGGCGCTGGGAGCAAAAGCTCTGGGGGACCAGCTCCCTCTCCTCCTGCAGCAGCAAGGCTGAAGGAAGCAGCAGGAGATTGCCTGGGGCAACAAGGTCAGATCCTGAAGGGTGTTGGAAGCCTTGGTAAACCTTGGCATTTTACTTTCATCGGAGTGGGGAGTCCCAGGAGGGGTTTAAGCAGGGCATGCTGCAGCTTGCATTCAGGAACATTTTCTGAAGTGTCCTCAAATGCCTTCTTACATAACAGAATCAGAAGCCGGCAAAAGGGAAGGTTGGAGGGCTTCTTTTAGGTCACAAGCTTTAGGGACAGGCACGGACTAAAATAGATCCCTCTAATCTACTCCCCTCAGCCAGAAGGCAGAGACTACCAGGCCCCTCTCCCGGGATGCTGGTAGGCAGGCAGACTGGTGGAGAAGTGCAAGGTCCTGGGCTTTTCCCTCATTCAAGGCCAGGCTGCATTATCCACCTTTGTCTCTCATCGGAAGCTTTCTGCATGAAAGGCAATGAATTTGCCAACTAGACTTTCATTCCTTCCCTACCCTAAATTGGCTTCCTGCAGAAAAGTGGATCGCAGGTAGAAAATGGGCTCACGCTGTGCAGATTCTTCACCAGATAATGGTGAAGGGGCTGGGTCCTCAGTGGGATTCTCTAGACAGAAAGACACTGAAGACATGCGCGTTGGTTGGACCCTGAGTTACCTTTGCACCTGCTCAACCTGCACTGCAGGAAGGTGTGAAGACCAGGCAGCTTGTGGATGTAGAGATGCTTTGGAACCTGGAGATTTGTCACTTTGTGCCTCCTGGAAGAAATGGATGATGATCTTCTCCATAATTAATTCCCCTTAGGGCAGGGCTTGGAGAGAGCTAAGCAGGGATCCTGGCAAATGTAAGGAAGAAAACATGAGAAGCCTAGTGACACTCTTGGGGCAGAATGGTAGCTAATTCTGTCCCACTCTGCTTCCCATAGACCTGGCACATGCTCAGTACCCATGCCAGGAGGGGGAGGCCAGGCCCACAGGCCCTTACATCCCGAAATTTATAGAGCAGCCATCTTGAATAGAATATGAGCCACATAGGTAATTTTAAGTGTCCTAATAGCCACACTAAAAAAGTAAAAATAGACAGGTTAAATAAATTTGAATGATATATTTTATTTAACCTAATATATCTAAAATATTACTATGTCAGTATGAAATTAATATGAACCATTATTAATGAGGCTTTTACACTCTTCCCTTAGTGTGTCTTTATAATTCATCCTGTGCTTCTCAGAGTCAGCACCTCTCCCACAATTCCAAAGGCTCCTGGGCCATCTGTGCTGGTGGCCACCATGTTGGACAGCCCAGCAGTGGGCTGTGAATAGCCACGGTGACTTTTGTACTCTTACTCCCAAGAGACAGAAGGGACAGGAATTACACTGTTGTGGTGTGGGAGTGTTTGGTCTTCACAGACCCTTTCTGTAGACAACGTCTCTCTCTCTCCCACTCAAAATACGGTTCTCATGGGGCAGCTCATGAGGAAACCAGTGTAGCCAGCCTCACTGATGGTCCGGCCATGGGCTTGTGACCTCAGCTGCCCAATTAGAGCCCTTCCTGGTGATCTTAAAAACTGGGAAAAGTCTCTGCCTTGTCAAGTCAAGAGGGAGTAAAGCTGAAGGACGTTCTGTGCCATGGGGGGGGGGTACAGGGCCAGAGGGAACGGGGCCAACCCAGAGAGACAGGGTACCAGAGTGACAGGAGTGTGTGAAACAGAGAGACAGAGAGACTCTCTGTATGCTGTGTAGCTCTTTCACTGTGTTCTCTGAGTTCTTGAGCCAATCATATTTCTCTTCCACTTCAGTCAGAGTTGGTTTCTGTCCCTGCAAGTTCATCGAGACCATCTTGTGCTGGAGTGTCTGGGTCCACCTTCTGAGGGACACAAGTTTCTTCTGCAAAAGCGCTCACCTTTGTTCCGAAGCTATGCGCTGTGGAGGAAATGACGCTCGTTGTAACTACAGGTTGAAAACACGTGTTAGCCCTTCTTGTTTGCGGTTATCGTCTGTGTGCGCTGAGCAGAGCAGCCTAGTCTAACATGACAAATGGGACAAGGGGCTTCAGTCTGCGCTACACCAACGCACGATGCTTGTTATCTCTCATCACTGTCACCTCAGCCCGTTCCAGAGCAGCTGCAATCTTTTAACCAAACAGCAGAGTATTTGTGAAGCTTTTACTTGCTTAATCAGTCAAACCCTCTCTCATCTCAGTGGTTGTGCTTGAGAGAATCTGAGCTTCTTTTAGTAAAATCGAAATGAAGGTGTCATTTAAGTGTTACAGGAGGAGACTTGATCAAAAGTTCTGTTGTTCCCCTTTTTTTTTTTTTTTTTTTGGTATCTTTTAACTCCAACCTGTAAAAGGGAACTCAAATCAGCCTTATGTTGGTGACTTGCTTTTGCCACAGGATTTCTCTTCATACAAGCCAGCAAATTTCGAGTCAAGATTCTTTTTATTCCCAACCAATCCTGGCTAGCTCCACAAACCACACTTCCCCTGGGTGATGAGATCCGAGGAACCAGAAAATTGTACAGAGCAGAGTTCTAAACGTTGCTCAGGCTGCTCCTCAGAAGTTCCAAATCCTATTTAGTTGCTCCATTCCTCTGCCTTGGATCATTTGAGAGCCAGGTTCACCCGAAGCATGGCATTTGGAGCCCTTGTATGCAGCTCAAAAGTTACATAACCCACCCTGTGCACCACAGAGGAGGTGTGGGCGACAGACATAATAAGACCATGGTATTTGCTACACCAAAAGAGCAGAGACATTTTAATGTAAATATTTTTATTTTGAATGATTTCTCCTTCTTTTCAGTTTTAATGGACATGGAATAATTGCACACGCTCATGGGAGCCTGGGTGATATTGTAACGTGTACACAGTGGGCAGAGTGGCACATGCCACACCTTGAACATTTATCACACCTTTGCGTTGGGTGCAGTCAGATCCTCTCTTCTAGCTGAAGTGGACCCTTGACTTATAAGCTCAGTTTGTTCCCGAGGGCTGGTTGTAACTCAAGTTGGTCAACTGAAGACTCAGGCTCCTCTACACAGCCTTCAAAGTCTCTCCCCTGCACACAGGCAGATCTCAGTGTCCTTAGACAGACACTGGCCCAGGATTCCTCAATGAACCCCGCCCAGGACAGGATGCTGTCACATTCCTTCCAGAGCCCTATAAGGGTTAAATCTGTATCTGAGACCTTCTGGAAGCACAAGCAGTAACTCAAGATTTTGGTCTTAAGTTGAAACTAAAATTCCAGTCGTGACCCGTTCTTTGTATGTCAGGCTGTAACTTGAGGGTCTGCTGTATTTTGGAAACTGAATTACTGTTGGTGGCTGTGACCCTGTTGAAAGGGACTGTTTTCAATGGCACTTGCAGGTATGTCTTGGAGCCCTGGCACCAGGCTCTGTTTTGGCCTGAGGTTGAGACTTTTCCAGAGACTCTGATGACCATGAAAGCCGCTCACTGAAGTCACACCCCATGTTTCCTGCTCCTGGTCTCAAGGTGACTGTATGGTCCTGGGGTCGACACCTGGACAGGGGGAGCTGGCCAGCGCCAACCCCTGCAGTGTGATACCTCAATCACTTGCTCACCTGGTCCCTGCTGCAGTAGGGGAGCCCTCCTCTTCTGTAGCCAGTCACAGTTTGCCCCCTGGTGCCTTACATTTGAAAACCCCTACAGTGGCCATCAGGGGGCTCTCAATACACAGGCCCTTGGACAGCATGACAGCCAGAGCACCGTGCTGTGGAGTAGAACATCTAGTCTCCTCTACCCTGTCATGGACTCAGCAGCAAGGCCGGTATTCTGGGGAGGAGCCTGGATGCCTGTCTGGATGCGTGGGTCCTGTCTTCTGTCTAAGTTGCCTTAGTGTCCACTCTTAAGCCAAAGATGCCTCAAAGTGCACCAGTACACAGCACTGTCAGGGGGCACAGCTGCCTCAGTGGCTCCTCATGGGGGAGCCTGACTGCCACGGGTACATGTGGGGCAGACACTCATGCGCAGGTGCTTTGGGGTTCCATCTGGGGACACTATGGAAGCACCCCAGCTCTCCTTGAATGGAAGCCGAGCCCCGCTCCCCTCTCCCATTTTACCTCCCATGGAAACCACTTCCCTGTTCAAGCAGCTCTGGGGACAGAAAAGTCCCCTTCCACATGGTCCAGCTCTTTCCATGCCATTTGTCTTTGGACCCAAATCGGGCCCTCCAGAATCCTGATGAATCATGGGCACGCCCCCAAGCATGTTTTAGATGAAATTATCTCGTCCCCTCCGTGGGGCCTTCTCCTTCGGGCTCAGAAATCCCCAGCTCTTTTGTGTAGCCTTCCTCCTCCGCGGTATCTGCAGTCTCCGTGAACCTGTGGACCCATTCCAGGTTGTAAACGCTTTGGGCTGCAAGGCTCCAAGTGTGGTCTCCTGCCCGCGGAGAGCATGGCTGAGCTCTCCGGGTGGCCTTGGCTCCCACACGCTTTCTGGGAACTTCCCCATGCCCCTAGGTGATCCCCTGGTCACATCAAGCCCTCTGCACTCTGCCTGTGATTTCCACACACCACCTCTTGGCAGAAGCTGCTCCTGCTCGTCCCGTCCACGGCTGCTACCGGTCCTTCCTGCTAGTTGGCCCATGGGCTCTGCGGCTCTGTGTCTCACTGCCCTGGGCCCCGGACCCTGGCTGCCGACATCCCTGACTGTTCCCGCCAACAGTGACCCGGGGCCCTGCTGTCTTGTGTGCTCTTCTTCTCTGCTTACCTTCGTCTCCCTCCCCCCAGTAAAGCCTTTTGGTGTGCACAGTGGTGACACCGTCCTCTTTCTTTCTTCCCCAAACTGGCTTGCAGTTCCTTTTTTCTGGACCTGCAAGTTCTCAGTGTAGCCTGCTAAGCAATGGGGTCTGCTTCTTCCTTCCTTCCTTGTATTGAGGAGAAGGGGTGAGCAGAACTTCGGCTCCACAGCACCGTGGGTGCTCTCTGGAGCCTCCTCTCTGGGAAGGCACAAGGGGCTGCAGTTGTTGGGTGAGTTTGCTTTCCGATGAGGAGGGTTTCCCCCCATCCCATCTTCAGTTCATCAACGTTGGAAGCTGGAAGGTTACTGTTCTCCAAGGAAGTCTTGGAACTCTTCACAGAGTGTCTTTGGCTCCTAGAACTGCAAAGGAAAATCAGAGTGGGCTTCCGGCTTTCACACGCTCCATACAAACGTCGTTTCCTTTCAACCTCTTCTACCCTAGGCATGGACGATGTCGAAGTCTGTTAGGATTTGCGCTCTCTCTCCCTTCCCTCCTTCTTCCTTCCTTCCATTTTTCTTCCTTTCCTTGTCTCTCTCTCCCGCTTTCCCCACCCCTTTTCTTTCTTTACAGTGCTGGAGATCAACTACCAGGTACGTGGACGCTCAGCAAAATACTCCGCCGCTGAGCCCCAACCCAAGTGTTATGCCCTGTACCCCTTTTCGTAGTACTGAGCATTGAACCTGGCCTTTGCACTGTTACACCCCCAACCCTTCTTTTCTATTTTGAGACCATCTCACTAAGTTGCCCAGACTGAACTTGAACTGTGACCTTCCTGCCTCAGCCTCCAGAGGGCTAGGATTACAGATGTGCACCAACACACCTGGCTACGATTCACATCTTTTTAGAAGCTCAGGCTTCTTGTACAGAGAGAACTAGAATCTCCACTGTCCTAGAATCACTGCAGTTTGAAACCATTCTTCTCCAGCCCAGGGCTCAGTCTTAGAATTTCGGGGGTGCCTTTGTCAGAGCTTGGGTGTGTGGTCACCTTCATCTCTGTTCATGAATCCAGCAGTGTATGCTGAGTCCTGCTGTTCAGCAGGACTTGGATGAGGGCTAGTAGACCGCAGGGAGTGAGGCCAAGAGTCCAGTACAGCAGAGTTCACAGCACAGCGGGGATTGGGACACAGATGAGAGTGACACCGGGACAGGGAACCCCCAGCAGCAGTCGTCCCCTCAAGGAACACAGCTGTCTTCTCACCACGAATGAGTTACAGAGTGTACGTCCAGGACTTCACACACCTTCACATATTTACCGTTATGATTGTGGGTGAAATATTCTTCTCAGTATGCTTTCGAACTGGTTATTACTGGTGTGAAACAAAACTGTTGATTTTATAGATTTAACCACACACCTTGCTAAACTCTTTATTGTGTTTTAAAATTTGGTAATAGCTTTTCCACCAGGAGCAATTTCCGCTGGCCTCAAGGTGCTGTTCGGTTCCCAGAACTGCCTCCCCTCCGGCCACACCGACAGTAAGAACTGTGCTTTATAAAAACTCTTTTGAGTTCATTCTCTGCATCTCTTTGGAGCAGGTCCACTTCTGAGGGGACATTTGTTCTCATTCATAAGAAGGGCACCTTCTTGAGAAGACCTCACCTATACAGGCGTTCAACGTTTAACGACCTGCCTCCCTGCGCCCTGTCACTAAAAGAGACAGAGAACAGACAGAGAACAGGACAGAGAAGTGACCAAAGGAGACTCCAGCTCAATGACTTTTCTTTTATTTGCATAGCTCATACATGCAGTAAGTGTAGTGTGTAACAGGACATAACACTATAGCGCTGTAAGTATAATCAGCAGAAATTACAGTGCTGTACTAAAAAGACACTGAACCTCTTTAAACAAGATATACAGGACTGTACAAAAAAGGTGGGTCATAAGTTTGAGCAGTTGGTGTTGGTCTGAAGACTCATTAACTAGGTCCATTGTTGTATGAGCAATATCTGTATTTACATCTGGTGGATTCTACTCTTTCATTCTTACCCAGGGAGGCTGCATGTTTGCTGTGAGCAGGGATTGATTGGAGGGGAAAAATTAATGCCCTAAAGGAACTGAGCACAGACTAAACTATGGGTTCAGAACCAAAAGGGAGTATCCTGGTTAATTGGCTTCTAGGTATCTTCCTGAAAGAGTTAAAGACATCGTACTACAGTGATCTATGCACACCCATGTTTGTAGCAGCACAGATCATAATAGCTAAATCTTGAAAGCAGCCTATATGCCCATCAGCATATGAATGGATAAAGGAAACATGGTATTTACACACAATGGAGTACTACTCTGCCATAAAGAAGGATAAACTTGAGTCATCTGTAGGAAAACAGAGGCACCTTGAGACCATGATGTTTAGTGAAATAAATCAGACATGAAGCTTAAAAATCACATGGTTTCTCTTTTCTGAGAAACTCAAAGTATAAATAAAGAGCAAAACAGAAGCTAGATAATAGGGAGAAAGGGTATTTTTGCATAATGGGAAAGAAAACAAGAGGGAGGGAATGGGAGGAAAAGAGGGTGAAGAGAGGAATGAAGATGTGTGATGTCCATGTTCCAGCTCCCTCGAGGAATGCGGTCCTTGTGTACTGAACACAGGGACTGAAAAAAGAAAAAGGAGAAGGAGAAGAAGAGGAAGAAGAGGAAAAGGAAGAGGAAGAAGAGGAGGAGGAGGAGGAGGAG
>NW_022900928.1:131501844-131518821 GCF_012274545.1 Fukomys damarensis | reverse complement strand
GAAGAAGAAGAAGAAGAAGAAGAAGAAGAAGAAGAAGAAGAAGAAGAAGAAGAAGAAGAAGAAGAGGAAGAAGAAGAGGAAGAAGAAGAGGAAGAAGAAGAAACCTAATTAGGGAAAGAGGCAGAAGAAGGAGGCACATGACGCTTGGACACATTCAGTCTTCCAGATGGATTTAGGAGAAGTCAATGCCAGAGGATGTGAGCAGGTCTCCTGTGGGGGCTCCTGCAGAGGTGTGGTCCATAGGTGTCACAGTGGCGTAGGACAGAGGGGCAGGTCTGAGAGAGCCAGCGGGCCTCAGGGTAGGCTCCAGCACATCTCCAGGACAGAGACCAACATAGGTGAATGGCTTCTAATGACTGTCTGTTTCATAGACGTGACGGTGGGGATTTGTGGGTTCATGCTGTGGCACTGTTTTCTGGGTGCCATTCTCATAAGACCAATGAGCCCAGGGCTGTGTACCTGCATGGTCACCTGCAAAGGACTGGTCACTCTCAGCCCATGGACACGGGCCATGCCTCTGCACAAGTCCAGCTCACACACAGATCCTGCTCCTGCATTAGAACTGGGGTCAGGCAGGGGTTGCCTGTGGAGATCCACAGTGAGCTCATTTACCAGGAGTAACTGCTCAGGGAAATGCTCTTTGTGGCTAATGTGTGAATGCCTCAGATTTGCACTTGTTTATTCATCCATTTGTTAGAGCACAGCATACGAAGCATGAATAATACCTGCCCCAGTCGCTGATGAGCTGCTATCTGGGGGAGCTTGATAAAAGCAGATGAAACCATAGCCCACGTGTACCGGTGATAGTACCTCCTGCTGGAGCTGTGTGTATGGATCAATGAGCAGGCAGGAGATGGCTACAATTCTGTCTGGAGCCTGGGGCAAGAGCCACGTACAGAGTTCTGGGCAGACCTGGCAGGCCTGGTCACATAGTCACAGGATGCATGACCACATAGGGCAGGTACTGACTGGCATTTCAGGTCGAATGAAGGCAGGACACAGGGCTGTTTGAAAGATCAGGCCCTTGAGTGGAATGCCAAAAACAAGACTATTCCGCAGGGCTTTATTACAAAGATCAGCAGCAGTGGTCTTCCTGCCTAGCAGGAACCAGGCAGGCGTGGATAAAGTGCCCAGTGTATGCGGCATAATGCACGGCAGGACCATGCCGACCACTCTCATAGGCTGGCATGGGGTCTCCCACAGACTCAGGGCTCAGTGAATATTTAGCGAATGAAACAAATGACTCTTTTACCATTCTGGCTTTATGCACTGAGCAATTCTAACATTTCTGTTAGCCAAAGCAGTGTCCTGGTGCTGATATTCTTGAGCAGAATATGAAAATTCTTCTTGAGCCCCCAGTGTGTACAATAAGGTGGGTCTCCAAGTCTAGAAATTGCACAATCATCTGTACATGGGCTGAGGAGGCAGATGCAAGACAGCCCACGCAGTGTGCTGAGTGCCAGGGACTTGAACATTGTTGGGTTGCTCAATGGCTTTGGATTTTCTATCTGTTTTGCAGAGGCAAAGCCTTTCCTTGAATTTCTGAAAGAAATGTATGTTTTTTGCCTAAGAGCTGGCAGTGTGTGGTGTGATGTATTTCACAATTGAATGCATCCTGGGCTAAGTCCCAGGATTCAGTAGATGACAGACTGTGGCCAGCTGAGCATGCACCCAGACGGCCCCTCTGGGGACCAGCTGGCGTCTGGTATTACTGGGAGCTGCCTAGTCTCACAGAAGGGCCGTAGAGTGGATTCCACTATTCAGGAGAGAGATGTCTGGGGAGCAGGAGGAGAAGCTGTCAGCTCAGGCTGTGGGGGCTGTTTCTAGTGAAAGTATTTCTAAGTGGTAGGTGTGGCATAAATGTGCATCTGGATGGATAAATGTAGTGGCGACAACTGCCACTCGTGGTGATTCCAGGGTGACCCCCAGCCCCCAAAGGACAATGGTACCTGCTTTGGAAATCCTTATTGCCCTTAAAATCAAGCTTGCTATTCTTTAAGCAGAATTATGGGTTAAAATGTAAATGCTCCCTGACCCAGTAATTTCATTCCAAGGCAAATAGCAAATGTCAATACGAAAAGACGTTCTCTGCAGATTACTTGAAATGAAAAAAACTGTAAGAAGAATCTGAATGCCCAGCAAAGAGACAGGAATCATGGCTTATTATTGCCCTGGTGGACATGCTGCAAATTGAAAACATCCCCCAATTCAACATGTACAGGTTTTCATAATAATGTATTCCTAAATAGCATTAAGCAGAAAATAGCATAAAATTGTCTTTACTATAAGATCACAAATAGTCACGGTACAAACTCACACATACACATATGTGTATACACCTGTACATATGTGCCCATGGCTTGCTGTGTACTCTCCTTTCTGGCTTTATGTCCAGTGGGACAGAAGTCAGCAAACTGAGCCATATCTGCGCTCTTGTATCTGTCAAAGCATTTGTCCACAAGAGCCCAGCTACAGAAACTACTAAGGGTCCGTCCACATAGGAATGGATGAGGCAGATGTGGCATACATACACAGTGGAATACTATTCAGTCACAAAGTAGAGTGAAATCCTGTCCTTGGCAACATATTAGTTGTATCTGAAGGATGTCGTCTTAAGTAAAACAAACCAAACATCGAGAGACAAACACTTCCTGATCTCACGCCTATGTGGAATCTAAAAGAGCTCATCTCATAGATGCAGAGAGTAGGAGGCTGGCTACCCAAGACTGGGGATATATAGCTTTGGAAACATGCTGGTCATAGGGTACAGAGTGGCAGTTAAACCAAAGGAATCAGTTCTGAGATTTGCCCTGCGTGGTAACTGTAGTTACAAAAGTGTGAAGCATTTTGCTATTACATTACTAATAATGTGACCTAATAATAATCCCCAATGGAACAAATTTTAAATTCTGCACTCCAAAAAGTATGTGAGCTGAAGGATAGGCTAGTCCCTTTCTCCTCCTCTGCGTCATCTTCCACCCTCACATTGGTTTTCCAGACTCTCTTGTCTCCGCCTTATAAAGACCCTTGGGATGACATGGGCCCAAACTGTATAATCAAGATGATCTCAAGCTTCTTAATTTGCATCTCCAGAGTCCCTTTTGCATGTCAAGTAATACCAGCAGGTTGTGGTGAGGCAGAACTTATGGAAAAACAAGTGTCGTCGTCCTTTTCAATCACCCAGCTTCCCCTGTATCTATAACTCCTAGTTCCAGTATAGATAAAATTAACAACTATGTCCTATACACAAAATTTATGATGCTGTTCTCACATGATTCATAAAACACAGCCTTCTTGCAAGGCAGAGTTACAAAACTGTCTGCCCTTGTCCTGTTCTGGTAAACTCACTTGCTACGTCACTACAAAAATTGCCCCCTTCAATGAAATGTTTAAAAGCTGGAACTTCTCTTTGTTCAGTGCTCAGCCATTTTGGATGCAGAGTCCAGCGAGCCGGTGTACACACCTTAAATACATCCTCCCGACTCCCGCTGGGTCTCTCCTGTCTCTCAGAATTCTGCAACAGTGGGAATTCAGATGTGCACATCTTGGGGTCCATTCTGCTGCCTGCCATGCCCCTTCTCACAGGATGTGCTGCTCAGTTGATGTGTAGACAAGAATGTAGATGGCTGGCTTTGTCATATTAGCTACAGAAAAAGGACTGCTGACCATCAACTCTGGATGAGATAGGAACACCCTTGGAAAGACGTGCTGGTGAAAGGATAGTCACTCCTGGTGAGCACAGTAAGCAAGACAGTTAATTCCACTTGAACACTGAATTCCTTGAAAAGTTTTGGGAATTTGGTTTTGCTAGAAAACAAAAACAACAACAGAAAGAAAGAGGAAGGAAGGAAGGAAGAAGGAAGGAGAGAGAGAGGCCCAGAGACAAACAACTAGTTCCTACTTGAATTTTTTTTAACTTTTATGAGATCTCACTTATCTTAGGTCAGAGTCAGAAATGCAGGGATTTTGCATGACTTACTTATGAATAGGGCCCAGAAAGAGGCAAGGAGGCTGGGCTGATTGCTGGTCCAGCCTCAAACCCCTGCAAAGGGTTATGTAATTACTGTGTGTATATAGAGAAGTGTGCCAGTGGTCTACACGGCAGGTGACACCTGCATGCAGAGCACTGTGCTAGGTGTGGAGCAGGGACAGCACTATCCCAGACCCTCCCCCAGGGAGCCTGAACTCTGGCAGAACAGACATTCAAAATGCAAGACACATTTACCACTTGGCTTAACTAATACTTTCAGTTACATGTGTTCCTAAGAGAGAGGGGGGAAAAAGCAGCAGAGAGGGGACCAGCATGGGAACAATGCTAGTTCTCCAGGGACAGTGCTACCTGCAGTCCTTGCTATGGCCTGGTGAGGTGACAGGTCCACCAGATGTCGGGCCAGGCTCTGTGCTACTCCTGTCCTCAGGCACTGGTGTCCTGAGACCTGCAGGGTAGGAGGAGGGGCTGGTGTCACCCACTCTGATGGCCCCTGTATTTGGGGACACGTGGCTCTGGGAGTTTAGTGACTGTCTCACAGTTGCATAGGCCCTTGGGGTCATCTGCCCCCCTCTAACTGGACCCTGAGCAGTCCCTCACAGAAACCTCACCATGGCCACAGCAATGGAGGGGACCACAACGCAAATGCCCCCACCCCACAGAGGCAGGGTTCTTAGTGCCTCATTGTTCCTGAACTTAAGTAAAAGCTTTACAGTAATAACGTGTGTCCTGAGCCCGAAGCTTGTAACTAAGGAGTACAGAACTGATGCTTCATCCATCAGTACTCAGAGGGTTCATGGCTTTGGGGTCTTCTGGGGTTTGAACAAGAAAAGAAAAGCAATCTGAGGCATTAAAATGATATGGAATTCCTTCTAAAGAGTTAATGTATGTAGCGCATGCCTATAGTCCCAGCACTCTGGGAGGCTAAGGCAGCAGGGTTGCAAGTGTGAGGCCAGCCTGGGCAGTTAAGCAGCTTAGGAAAGGAGACTGTCTCAAAATTTTAAAAAATGCAAAAATGATGGGCATTCCAGCACAGTGAGGAGCAGGCTTCATTCCCCAGGCCACGTTTTCTTCAGGGTTTCTACCTCTCCACGCTGCTCCCTCATGCTGGCCCATTCCCCTGAGTATCTTTGTTGTCAGGGAAACCATCATAAACTTGAGACTGCTGTGGTTTCACTGTGTCCACCTAAGTTCATGTGCCAGAAACTCATCCCCCATGCACCAGGCTTGGGAGCGGGAACCTGCAACAGGTAATGACTCGTGGGGCCTCTTCTCTCAAGGACAGATTCAACTTGGTCATGACCAGAGATCATTTTTTTTTTTTTGGTACTGGGGATCAAACTCAGGACCTCATGCATGCGAGGCAGGCATTGGAACCCCTGAGCTAAGTCCCCAGCCCAGGTCATTACCTGAGCAGGGTTTTCATGGAAGCTAATTTATTCCCTCTTGCTCTTTCCCATGCCTTCCTGCAGGGTGATGTCAGGCACCAGGTGATGAGGCAGGAAGAATACCCTTCCCAAAGGGTACCCCTCCCTCTTGGACTTTCCAGCATCTAGAACCGTGAGCCACATCAACTTTTATGCTTCATAAATCATACACTCTGTGATGTTCAGAGAGCAGCACAAAAGGCACAGAGGTAGCTGGGTGTGGTTTGTTAGTGAAATCTCCCAAGTTACTGGGTGAAAGCAGTTTCAAGCACTGGATCTGCCATGCTAACCCCTCTGAGGGCTTGTCTGGGTGGGGTTCACGACTTGTTTCACTCTTTGAGACTTCCAGTGAGATGGCCTTTGCTTAGACATCAAGTCTGACCATTCTTCATCCTGGGGCCCATTTGAAGCACAAAGGACCTTTGTGAAAAGTCCAGCTGACCAGCCCAAGTGAGCTGATACTGGATCTCAGGGAGGAAACATGGGCTCCTGCGGCTTTGGAATGCCATCGCATTTGTATCAGATGCCCAGCAAGGACCTCAGACCCTGCAGCAGAGGCTGGGAAGGCCCTGGGTTTGATCCTCAGAAAACTCCCAGCCCCAATAAGAAGTTAGTTACTAGAGTATCATGAGTGAAAAGGAAGTCATATAGGAAAGATAAGAAAGGCAAAAATAATTTATGGTCTGCTGCCTACGTTTTGGGTTACATTTATTGGATGAAATTTATTTTAGGAACAGGCTTGCTGGGGCTGCCAGGAAGATGCTGTTGTGGATGATGCCTGAGATGTTTTATGAGCCAGCATCGTGTGAGGTCCAGGAGGCCTCCTAGGCTGTCAGCTTCGGCTGTAAAGCAGGCCTGATTCCTTAGATCACTCTAGTAGGAGGTGTGGCTACTTCTCTGTCTTCCCCCCTCTGCCTCAAGCTGAGGCCATTGGGCTGCTCACCAGTGAGCATCAGAGACCCCAGAGGGTCTTGCAGAAACCCGGCCCGGGCAGCTCTGGGTCTTCCTCTCTTCCCTGGGTCCCCTGCTCTGCTCCCTTGCAGATGGGGCAGCCTTTCTTCCTTCCCTGCCCACCCATACCCTGTCTCAGGGCAGAGCTGCCTGCCACCCGCAGGAAGGAGCCCAAACAAAGACCGGCCTCTCCCTCGGGGCACCCACCCCGGGCCTCCAGATGACAAACACCTGCCACCTCCTCACACCCTGCCCTGCACCCAGCTCCTGTCTGTCACCTGCATCCTCTGCCTCCGGTTTCCCCCTGCTCAACAGTGTCTGGCTTCATCTGACGCATAGGCTGAGCGTGGCCTATGCTCACTGACGGGCCTGGCCCCAGGGATGAGACCAGCTGGAGCTTCTCCTTGACAGGGGCTTGGCTCCTAGGGGCCAGGCAGAGAGCCACCTGCAGCTGTGACCAGACTGGCCAAGAGCCAGGAGGTATGATCAAAATATATGTGGATGCTTACATTTTTAAAAAATTATTACAATAAAATGCAGATTGCTCTTACTTCTCCTCAAAAGCCTGCCCCTTCTTTTGAGCACACTCACCCCATCTTTCTCGCCACTTTCTGCAGAGGCTCTGGAGTCCTCTTTCCTGAGGGTCTTTAGTTGCACTGCTGTCCCGGCTGTCTCAATGTTCACAAATGAATCAAAATGTTTCTTTTGTGGTCATTTTGACTTTGGGAAAGAGCGAGAAGTTGAGTGATGCCAGATTTGTTGAATAAGGTGGATGAAGACGTACTGTGATGCTTCTGTTGGAAAGAAATTGCTGTAAACCATTGATCAATGGGGGGGTGATCGATAAATATGTTGAATGTTTACTTTTTTAAAAAATATTTATTGCAGTAAAAGACGTATTGCCATTAATTCCCTTCAAAATATCCCTCCCTCGTTTCAAACACACTTAGTCCATCATTCTTGGTAAGTCTTTTAACTGTAACAAGGGTTTTCCACCCAGTAGTTTTTGATTGCTGCTTATAGATGGTAAAAGGAGGCAAGGTCTTTGATAAGTGCTTAGGTCCTGGAGGTCAAGAGCTTAGGAATTGGACTGGTGGCCTGAGAAGGCACCAAAGAGAGCAGAGTTTGTGTCTTCTGTCACGGGAGGGTGCTGGAGAAGTCTGAGCCAGGAAGGGGTCCCCATCTGACTCCCAGGCTGCCAGTGCCTTCTTCATAAGTTTCCAGCCTCCAGAAGGGTGACAAAGGAGTTTCTGTTGTTTAAAAGCTGCCCCATTTATAGCATTTTTGCTATAGCTGCACAAATGGACTAAGACACCAAGCACTGTAATGATGAAGAATGACATTAAATATAATCACCATCAGGTAACACATTTTCCACACGTAGATTGCATGAGTCCCACTCTGTTACCTCGAGAACAGTTCACACTGAGTCCACAGAGTGATCCCGGGGCCCAGGCCCTGGTGGCATCTTCAGCCCCATAGACAAGGAACAGGGGCTTCCAAGGCTGAACCCCCATGAGTGTGTGGTCTGTGATTTCAGTCTCTCTCCCCAGCTTAGGTCCCTCTCTCTGGTGACTTGGCATCTTCTCCAGCCTGCGTGTGCACTGAGGTGCAGCCAGTGGGTGGGTGCCAGGGAAATCTCATCTCTGTAGCCTTCTGGGTGGGTGTGGGTCAGGAGGCCCAAGTGGGCACTAGCTGCCCACACTGCAGATCAGTGGCTTTTATCCTTGATCACCTACAAGAATTTAAGGTGTGAGCCCCAATCTGCCACAGCGCATGCTTCTCCTGTGGTCCACACAGAAGCCCCAAGGGGCAGCCACCCTGACACTCCAGGCTGTGCTGAGAGATGGCAGGATGGGCTCTGGGTGCCAAGGGTCCCAGGGTGGTGCTGTGGGCAGGTGCCTGGCCCTGTGGCATTCCCACTGATGAGTTCCAGTGTCCTAGCACCTTGGCGGTGGTCTAGTCCCAGCCGTGTCTCTGCCCGCTCTTGCGCGCACTCATACGCTGCCTCATGGGCCCCTCCCAGCCACTGCACCCTCTTTCTCCATGTACCTCTGTCAGAACATCAGCAGGTTCACTACCTGATGGCTGTGACTCCCAGGATCACAGAGGCAGATCCTTAGCATCGTCACATGATGGAAGAGGTGAGGGCCCCCCCTGGGACTCCCTCTTTTGTTGGAGACACTGATCCCATTCATGAGAGCATCTGATCACCCCCAAAGGTTCCAACTCCTAATGCCATCACCTTGGGGGTGAGGATTTCAACACATAAATTTCAGCATTCATGTCAGAGCAGCACATCTGTGGGTTTTCCACTGGTACCACCATTAAGGCCCAGAATGGAGCAGGTTCTCCAAGTGTAAATTGCTAGCAAAGATACTACAACAATAACCATGAGCAAGGGATTTCATGGCAGTCCTATTTGTAATGGTGGAGGACTAGAAATCACAAATTTCCACAAATAGGTGTGTATTAGTTAGCTGTCCCATTACGGAACACAATACCCAGCATTCGCAGCTTGAAAGAAGAGATATTTAAATTGGTTTATGATTTCAGGGGACTCAGTCCATGGCTGGCTGACTCCAAGGCAGAAACTTCATGGCCAAAGGGCATGGGAGAGGAAAGCTTCTCATACAATGGTAGCCAAGAAGCAGATAGAGAAGGCGAAGCCAGGGAGGAAATGCACCCTCCAATGGCAGGCTCCCAGGGATGCACCTCTTGCAGCTGGGCTCTGCCTCCTTTCTGTACATTCAGCTACAAACTCAACAGTGGATGAATCGGATAGTGAGTAGAACCTCTGTGATCCAATCACCTTGCAAAGCCACATCTCCGAACACTGGAGACTTTGGGGGACACTGTAGATCTAAACCACTGCAAGGTGACTGGCTGAGCATTCTGGGAGAATACTCCCCTGTTCTGGAGAACTGCACTCTGTAAAAGCAAAGGTGGGTTTTGGCTCTGAGAGGTAAAACGATGCAGAGAAGAAAGCCAGGCGGTGGACAGGTGTACAATGTGCTTTCACCTATCTAAGGAAGGGAAGGAACAGGAGTGTGAATGTGTAAAAATAATGGAAGTGCAAATGTAAAAAAATTAAAACCCTTCTAAAAGAAGGCAAGGGCTAGTGTGGAAAGGAGTTGGGTGTCAGGCAGGGAAGCTGAACTTCTGCCAGTGTGACCTGTTCTGTGATTGGACTTTGGAAACATTGTATGTATTTTACATAATCATAGAACCAAAACCACAACAGTATAAAAATGAGAAGCAAAGTGTAACATATTTCACAGTATATGCACTGGGTGTTGTAATCAAACAAAGGAACTATTTCAAATGAGTTCAAAACATAGTACTTTAATTGCACACACTGGTGGGATATAATAATGACAACCTGCTAAGGATCTCAAGCAGTTTCATCCACCATAATCTGGGTGGTAAGAGTAGCATCCCCTTCCTGAGGCCACTGTTGGTGGAGTAGTGAACAGAAAACGATTAATTATGCTGATGTCACTCAACAACTGGGATTTTCAACATGGGAGAAAGAAGACCCAGAAGTAAGATTAATGAATTTGAATAAGGAGCTTGTATCCTGAATCTGCATTTGAAGTTAGTAGTATGAATCAAGATGAGTCTTATCTTAATTTTAAAACTTTCTAGCTTAATGAAAGGGGCCCAGAATCAATGACTGAGCCAGTATTAATTAGCACCCTTAGAACTCTGATTGTGGTCTCTAAATCCATTTCTCATAATGAGGAGTCAAGGCCCCTTGGAAAGGGTTGGTACAGATTCTGGGACAAGGAAAACATAGTAGGTATCTAGAACTTGTCATCACATCTAGCAAGGGACTATAATGCTTACTGGGCTTGTCCAAAGGAGCAGGAGGAGAAGAGGCAAAGCTGAGCCATGTGACAGAGAGCAGAACTGGTCACTTGGAACCTCGATTTGGTGGGGAGGCAGTGGCTGACTGCAAATCATGCAGAACAGAGAGCCTGATATTTTTCTCTGGATGAAGCCAAGTTACATGTAGAGGCTGACAGGTGTTGGAAGTTATTTTATTCAGCTTTCTCAGGGCTGAGATGAAACACTTGACACACAGAGCTTAAAAAAGGAGAGGTTTAATGGAACTCATGATTTCAGAGGTTTTAGTCCATGGTAACCTGGCTCCAAGGCAGAAACGTTGTGGTGGAGGGGCCTGTGGAGCAAAGCTCATGGCAGACTGGAAGCAGAAAGGGGAATAGTGCCAGAAAGGAAGGCACCGGACATAGTGCCCAAGGCCATGCCTCCATGACCCTCCTAGAAGTGCGCTTCTTCGATCTCCCAGATGGCACCAAAACAGCCAAGGTGATACTCCACCCTAAGTGCCACAGAAGACTTCATGATGCCTGGACAAAGGACAACCCAAGGCTTTCTGGGAATGCCTGATGGAGACAGAGCCAGGTGCAGGAGGCCAGGATGGGGGCTTGACTTTATCAGCCTTCTCTTTGCCTCCTGCCAGGCCATTTGTTTCTTTCTTCAGCTCACAACCTTCTAGACCTCTCCACTAGGATCTCAAGGTAATAACCCTGCTCTAATCCCAAGCATCAAAGTGACATCAGATCTTACCATCTCTGGAAAGCATTACAACTTTCAAAAGCTCACAGTTCAAGTTGGAGCATGGACCCAGGCTGGGATTTTCCAAAACCCACCCCATCAGCAAGAGCTGTCAACTGCACCTTGGAGGCAGATCTCGACATGCCTCCTTCTCTCCCAGCACCCCAGGACTCTGTGCAACCTGCCAAGGTGATATATCCACTTTGGCACACAATGGTTTTCCAATTCGTGCTGCTGCAATACTCCCTCCATGCCACAGCTTTTGTATAACAACCCAAACCTTATCATGCTTACACAATGACTTCCTGTTGTACTTCCCCTTCAAATCTTGCATGTAGCTGGAAACGGTGGTGCACAACTGCAAATTCCAGCACTCTGGAGGCTGAGGAAAGATGATCTTAAATTTCAGTCTAGCCTGGGTAACTTAACAACCTAGTGACACATCTCAAAATTTTAAACAGTTTATTAAAGTGAGTTGGAGATACAGCTCAGTGTAAAGGACCTGGGTTCAATCCCAGTACTAAGGAAAAAATCCCTAGCTTGGGGCCCAGTTGGTTCCTGCAGGTACCCATCCCTCTAGAGTCATCTTTTGCAGCTCTTTTCTCTTTATCTCTTGGAAATGTCATCTCTTCATTTCCCTGGGGTCTTTGCACTGGTCTTCCTGCACTTGGGATGTTCCTAGTATGTGTTGAAGCCTTATCACCAACACGCTCTGTTTTTCAGTTCCTGTGGATATATAAGAATCCCATGGATGTCTTTTGCTCCACGAAGCCTGACCCCCCTTCCCACCCTCAATATATTGGGGCAACCTGCTATCCCCAACATCACAAGCACCTGTCTGACCTCCGCCTCACTTCCACTTGCATTTGTGCAGCTACTGTATTTGTTCATACCCATCATCACCCAGGTGATGGGTTTCCGGGGGGCAGTGTCTGTTGGTGTCATTGCCCACCACTTTAGATCTCCTGGAGGATCTCAGTAAATTTTGGCTAGTGGAAGAATGAATTATTCTGTCACACTGCTGACACCATAGCAAGGCTTCTGTTAAATGCTTCTGTTAAACAGGCTCCATCTTCCTCCTCTGAGCTACTCTCAGGCTTATCCCCAGTCTATTTTCCTAGCCTCTTGTCAACTACTTGCACCCTATAGCTAATTCCACAACAGCTCACCACAGCTCTTCTGGCTTTTTCAGTTCAATCTCCCCCACTCAAGTCGTCACCATCCTTGGACATCCAGCTCCCAGCCCACCTTGCTTGGCGGTCTCTTTCCCACCTCTAGAAGTCTGGCCTTTGCTTGTGACCCTTGAACACTGACATTTCCTTCTGTTTTCTGGAGATTCAAGGGCTCTCACATCTTCCTTTTCTACTAGACTGAAGACAAATCTCTTAACTGTGTTCATGCTCCCCTAAATTTAAGGTTCCTAGGAGTTGCTAAAGAAGTATTTGTCAAATAAACAAAAGCATGGTTTATTTAAAATAGAAGATTCTGCAGTAACAAGATTTTGTCTCCTGGCTCTTTTGAAGTGTTTATATAACATGTGGTCAAAATTTATGGTGAATGTTTAAATTTTAAAAGTTTATTACAGTAAGGAAAAAAAAAAGAATTGCCATGAATCCCCCTCAGAATATTTCTGCTCGCTTCAAACACACTTGTCCCATCATTCTTGCCACTTTTTGAAGCAGTGCTGGAAGAGTTCTTTCTTACCTTTATGGGATATGATTTCAAATAAAGTGAATGCTGCTACCCAGTGCCATCCAACAGAAAGGCAGGCTCATGAAAAATTACAACATGTCCTCATTCACCTTGTTCACCAGATCTGGCACCTTATGGCTTTGGCTCTTCCCCAAAGTCAAAATGACCATGAAAAGTCAACATTTTGAACCATTTCCAGACATCAAAGCAGCCACAACGATACAACGAAAGACACCCACGAAAGAGGACTTGCAGAGCAGCTTCAGAGAGTGGCAAGAAGGAAGGGATAAGTGTGGTCAGAGCAAGCAGGAGTATTTTGAGGAGGATTTGTAGTGATCTTTTAGGGTAATACATTTCTAAAATTTGAGCATCCACCTCAGTTCTTGATCATGCCTCATATTTCTCAGGATGAACTGTCTGGAGAGGCATTCATTTGAAGCCTCTCTGTGGACTGATTCCCTGGGGGCTTTCTATTAATCATTCAGTACTGGGGACATCAGGAGGACAGCTATAGAAAAAAGTAAAGGAGAGAGCAGAAGGCACAATCCTGCACCAGGCACACAGTGACCTTTGCACAGCCTGGTATTTCTGTCATTTTTATAAATGGAAAAGTGGCAGAACTTCAGTGCTGAGAAGATAGACTGCTTTCATTTATTTTACATCATACTTTAGGACCAAAACATAAATATTGCAGCCATTCATCTTAGTGTGATTTGGTTATGGAACCATAATTGGAATTGTTTAAGAGACACAGGCTGCTTCTATTTCAGTCCTGGCACAGGAAATTCAGCCTTTGTCCATTCTTACAGTTTGATTTATGTGAGGTTAAAAATTCATAATGCAGGAGCCAACCTCAAGCAAATATTGTTTGTGTGTGTGTGTGTGTGTGTGTGTGTGTGTGAACTTTAATTCGAATGTTCTCTCAAATCAAATTTTCTCTTCAAGAGGTTTACAAAGGAGGAACTGAGCTGCTCCACATCTCCTTGGTGGACTGAGAATTCACCCATCTTTATTCCATGAGGGTTTGCAGGGGCTCAGCCAGGTCACCAAGCAGGGACCAGTGGCCATCCCCCTGTCATGCATGCTCTGAATCAGGGGCCTATGTCATCTCCTCTGAATTCCCATGACGCAGCCCCAGTTACCCATTTTTCTGCTCCAGAAACAAGACTAGAGACAGATTCGGGACCTGCCTGGTCCTGGCCATTGGTGTGTGTGCAGGAGGCTATGTGCTTCCCTGCTTCAGAAGAGAAGACACAGATGTTACAGCTCACTACAGGCCCGTGTGCATGCTGCTCAGGAGCAGGGCTCAGGTTTGCATTTAGTGTCAACCTAGACTCCCAGTGGAGGTAGGGCATCTTCATTTTCTTCCTGGAGACCACACACACACACACACACACACACACACACACACACACACTCTGTGCTTCATGAACTGTGGATCCACGGCAGCATCCTGCATTCAAAGGGAGGTTTACACATCCCCAGAGACACTTTTGTGAAAGCCTCACTTTCGTTCACCCACAAGGCTCTCAGATCCTGTGCATGGCCCGGTTTCAGCCACCTCTGGTTGACTGGAGGAAATGTCAGAGCCTGAATGAAGGTTGTTGGTTCTGTGTCCTTTGTAGGATGTCCCAGCATGACTGCTGCAGGACTCCAGGCTTTCAGGATCTTGTGTGTGTGAGTTCTGGGGACCAACCACAGCAGCAGCTGGTCAAAACTTGCTTCCAACTCAAGACCACAGAGGCCATGGCATGCAGAGACACTGGCTTGTGCCAGAGCAGGGCCAGTGCAGGCAGACAAGAGCTGGGATAGAGGAAGAAGAGGCTGGAGAGAAACTGGGCAGGTCTTGTGGTCACCCGAACTGGCAGCAGGAGGTCCCAGCCTGGGGATTTAGGGATTTTCGGTTTCCTCTGGGACAAAGGAGGAAACAGATCTCACAGTTGACAAATAGGTTCTTACAATTCCCATCGAAATACTTGGAAAATAAGAACATCTGAAGACTTTGAAAATCTGAGTCAACCTTAGATCGACATCCCAGGGTGGTCTAATGGAACAGGAAGGTTCAGCTGAAGAATAGGAAAGCTAGCCCCGACCCACTGTCCACATGAGGGGTGGAAGGGGAAGTCATCCACCGCAGGGCTCCTGCTGAGACCACACTCATCCGAAAACTGAACAGAGCCTGGTGCACAGTAGCTAGCCCTCCTGGAAGCAGTGCCACTGTGCCCACTCCTGCCCCATCTGATGCTTCTCCTCTTCCCCTGCTGGCTCTTGGAGAGGTTGGGGGAGAGGACTCATGGATCAACCAAGGTTGCTTGGCCACTTGCCGTATAGATACGGGCAATTCAGGGGAGGTTGTGACTGATTGAAAACTCCTCCAGGTGGAAGGAAGATTTAATCCAGAAGGTGTAGGGAACTCACTGTCTACCAGGAAAAATTAATGACAGTGGGCCGACACTAGACATATGGGAATTTTTTGAGAAAAATTCTCAGTCTCTCTGTCTCTCTCTCCAAAGACAAAGGAGAAAGGGTACAGACTGTGTAAAATGAAATGAGAATTAAGCCGACACTGCAAGCCAGGAAGCAATACCCTCAAATTTACACACTTTGAAGAGGTCCAATATTAAAGTCAAAGGATGTGAAACCCAGCCCAGTTCCTAAGATGCAAAGTCACCGAGGGTTGGCATGTCTCCTCTCCTCAATAATTAGGTAAGGGGACATTCTAGCCAACAGGAAACCATGGACAGCAATAAATACTTACAAAAAGGAGCAGTTCATTCACCCTTAGTAAGTGAGAATGTATTAAATGGTTGTAAGGTGCCAGGTACTGTGCTAATGAGAAAAGTTTTGACCACAAAAAAGAAGTCCATGGACCTGTGAAGACCACAGGGGAAAGAAAGAAATGAATAGGCAAACATCTATGGAGAGAACAGGCTGCATGGTAGCTTGTTGGCAGAAGATATAGGTCACGGTAGCACGGTGGTATGGTGACATGGGGTCACAATGTCATGGCAGGGTGGTGGCTGATGGCCTGATGTTATGGTGATGTGGTGACAGGTCAGCGTGGCATGCTGACAGAGTGACACGAGGTCATGGTGACATGATGGTGTTGTGGAATGCCATAAGTACATGGAGTCATATGGCGTGGTGGCTGATGGCAGGATGGTGTTGTGACAGTGACAAGTCATCTGGTATGGTGGCATGGTGTGGCGTCATGGTCACATGGGATCGTGGTGGCATGGTGGTGTATGGCATGGTGAGGAACATCTCGGTAGCTGCCTGGCCCCATTTTGGGGGGTTGTGACCAAGGGCGAGGTTCATATCAATAGTTAGTACAGCCTACAAACCGAGGGATGAGGTCACCTGGGAAGCAGAGCAGGGAGAGAGGATCTTGCATTTCAGTGAAGCTCATGGGGCAGAGTGCAGGACAGGAGAGGCCCAGGACTCTGCAGATCCAGCCCGGTTCCACAGGTCTGGAACACAGGGTGGTGAGTGACACCAATGGACAGGAGGACCTTGCAGTGTGGTGGCCCATGAGCAAAGGCCAGGCTGTGGGGCTGACCCCTGTCCCTGCACCAGGGCCCAGCTCAGGGTCTGCTGAGCACTCTGCATAGGCCCTCGATGCGCTGAGGTGTGGATCATGCAAAAACAGTCCCCAAAGAGAAGAACTCTGAAGAGATTTTAATTTAAATTGTTAAATAGAGCCACGGTAGTATATTAACCTGGGACTATAATGTAGAATCACATGAAAGACTATGAAAATATCAAGAGCATAGGAAAAGGTAAAATGTAAGGAATTTTAAGTCTTATGTAAAAAAGGAGCCCCAAATTGCTTTATTGATCTAGATCATTCGCAAAATTCACATTTAAATGGATATTTGAAAAATTAAAAATATTCATTGGCATAATTTTTAAAAATATAGCCATAGGGCACATAACAAAAAGTGGGAAAGGAAATTACAGCAAGCATAGAATAGAAAACATTACAAAGCCAAGTGAGAGACCCAGGAGTAAACATTTCGGATATGTTAATTCATGCCGAGAGTTGTACTATGGCAAAGCAAAAACAGACAGGAAGGAGGGCTGTTTTACAATGTAACTAAAAGACTGGGTAATAAGAGAAAAGCAGGCTCACAAGGCAGAAAGAAGGGCGAAAATCTAGATGAAGAACCAAGGAGCATTAAAGTGGCAATAAAAACCATGTTACATTGTAAAAGGTGGTGATTCTGAAGGCAGTGATTAACCTTCATGTACTCGTCAAACAGTATTGGCATTTGTGAATTTCTATTTTTTTTTTATTGAGTTTATTGGTACGTTTAGGGCTACAGTACTTACATTCAT
>NW_022900928.1:131470807-131501475 GCF_012274545.1 Fukomys damarensis | reverse complement strand
CTTCACCCCCTCCTCCCCTCCCCATCTACAAACACTTTATTTTCATCTTTTCATTCTCTCACATTTTTTTCTTTTCCCTTTTTGTTCTTCCCCTACGTATCACACCTTCCCTACACCTTTAGCTCCTTTCCTCCCATTTCTAAATGTCAGTAATCTTATTAGAATCTTATGCATTGTTGCAGAATATTGTGAATTTCTATTTTAAAGACTAAGAAGGAATGATCAAAACTGCAAGCACTGGGGAGAATGTATTAATTCCGCTGCTTGCTGAATGAGTTGAAAACAGAAGATTATATGCTCCAGTCTAACACATTTTTTGTATGTACTAGTCTAACACACTTCTCTTGTCTTAGTTCTGAGAGGCAGGAGTCTGATCCACTTCCCCGGACCAGGGGCAAGGTGTGGAACAGGACCAAGTTCACCTGCGGCTCTGGCGGTGTCCTCCTGGCCTTTCACTGCTAGAGCCGCATCCCTTTCTGTCTTTGGCTGTGGCCGCTTCCTGCATCTTCAAAGCAAGCAGCACAGTGTCTTGCTTTGGGGTCACCTTGCCCTCATCCCTGCATCAAATCCCTCTCTTCCTCCTTCCCTTTAAGTTGCATGTGATTGTGCTTAGGTACACCTAGATAATTCAGGATCGACCCGTCCCAGGGCCCTTGACTTCATCACAGCCCCTGCATGAAGTAGTATTAGCAGGTTCTAAGGGTCAGGACCAGATCTCTTTGGAGCTGCGATTCAGCCTATCGCTATGATACCTGTAAGACGTCATGAAGATCAAGCTCAGGGGATGGGACTCGTCTTCAGTGTCCCTGGAAACTTTGCAAAAGTTGCATACTTTGGGCTTTCTGGAGTCCCAAAGCAAATCTTTTTAGGTGCTGATGCTTCCAAAATTTGAAATTTATAATAAACTTTTAGAAAGCCTCCCTCAGTTCACTGAAAGTTACAAATCAAATAAAATTGTCTCTACATAACCAGTAAGACTTCAAATATTATTTTAGATTATTTAGAAAATCATAACAAAGAAATACATGACCTAACTAAATCTATAAAAGGTTCTTGGAAGGGTCTATTTTTAACTCCGTCATTACCGAATAAAAAAGAAAATAATACATATTATCCTTTGATTCAGAGAATTAGAAAGAATATGAAATATGTAGAACCAGAATTAGAAAGATGGAAGAATTAAGTGAAACACAGAGTGATTCATTTGCAAATACAATAAAACAGCTCTTCCAAGTATAATAAAGGAGCAGAAAAAGACAGAAAAACAAACTTAAAAATAAGAAATGAAGACTTCTGTTGCCATGATTCTATCACAATGTTATTTTGGAAGCTCTGGAAAGAGGACAGAAATACAGAAGATAGATAGATTTAATATGAAGAACATAAAAGTGTTATGTATAGCCTATATGATTACATACAGGCATTGCAGATTGTCAATCAAAACAATATTTGGATTTCAGCAGAATTTCTTGAGTGGATATTTTATATTCTCTATCATGCCCCTAAGGAGAACGTGACCACCAACAGCAGCACTGCTGCTAACGCCGCCATCAACACCACCAATCCCATCACTGCCTCCACCACTGCCGCCTTGGAGACCGGACACTGGAACCTTCAGACACAGAGACAGTGGGAGGAATATTCTAAGCGCACACATCCTGCCGCACAGGAAATGCTCTGCCGGGGCAAGCAGGCTTCAGTTAAATCGGGGCCTTGGCTGAAGGGAGCCAGCAATTAGTCAGGACAAGGAAATGTGGGAAAAATGAAACAGGAGTGGAGATGGGAGTTAGCATCTGAGCCTTGGCCTTAAGAAGCATCGTGCATTTTCATGTGCTGCCCATGCTTCTGCCATCACCAAGAGCAGAAGGATCCTTCCAGAAGCAGGGAAATGCACACAGAACAGCCACTGTCCACCTGTGGCACTTCTGTGGCCCTGCATGGCTAATAGGGCACACAGACCTCACCCTTCCCTATCCTTGTTTTCCGTTATCCTCACTGCTCCCTTCCCTTCTTTAATAAAAGTCTTACTTTATGATACGTGTGACGATGGAAGCGTCCCCAATACTTTCTGGAATGAGTATATTAATGAAATATTTTGAAGGGTGCACTTTAGACCTTGCTATTTCCACAAGTGGCTCAGCCAACCTAAAATGGCATCGTGTGACAGTCGGCAGTATGAGTGTGGAGTGTGGCATTTGGGCGAAGCCTGGAATAGAGAGGTCAAACAAGAGTCGTGCTTATCCCCTTCAGCCATGGAGAGCAGGCGAATTCTGGAGAGGAAGCCAGATGGACTCTTACAGGCAGGTGGTTTGTGTTACAATCATGCAAATGGCTCTTGATCAAACTGGGAGTGATCATAGACGCAGAGACTCATCCTCATCTCCGTTTTCCTTGAAAAATCTCATGGTTGTATTTATTTTTTACATCAGAAATTTTCTTCTGCTTGTACTTTTCAGTTGCTACTGTTGTTTAAAGGTGATTGTCGTTGTACAGTCTGAAAGAAGGAATCTCGAAATCCTGATATCACTAACTCCCAAGCGGGATTATGTGGTAAATTATTACAACAGTCTTCGTTTGGGGGGGCCAACGCACCGATATGTATTAGAGCGTTGCTTGTGTATTGTTCCTCATCCTCTGGATTTAACTTTTTGCAGCTTTCTATAAATGGAACTGGGACAACTATAATGGGTGGTTGTTGCGAGCCGCGACCTCAGGATCCTGCCAGCAGGTCCTAAACCTGAAAGGACGAGGACAGAGAGATGGGAGGCACTTTTCTTCTCATGTTCCTTGCTTTATTTATTACAGAACCTCTTCTTTTTATACTCTCTCGCTACAGGGGAGCGAGAGTAGCGCCCACACATTCCAGAAGGAAACCAACCGTTACAGTTGCTAGGCAACAGATCAGACCACCAGCTGAACTAGCCAGTTGCTATGGGCGATGGCACGTCCACACTGCTCGGGTGAATCACAGGTCAATATGGCTGCGCTCATGTCACACTCTTTTTACAATGCTCTCCATAGGTGGTGACCAAAAATACAGCACCAATCGCTAATGACCGAGGAGGAAATTCATTTACCACCAATACACAACCCTGGGGAGTAAGCCGAAGTGGAAAGCAATATATTTTGTGCAGAGGCTTAAAAGGAGGGAGAATTACGGCTTTGTTGGATTTCCCTATGCTTGGCAAGCAGAGAAAGAGTCTATAATTTCCTCTCTGAGCTGCTTTGTATGCCAAGTCCAAGGCTCAGTGAATGCTTATGTTGAAGGGGACCATTAAGTACCTGTTTTGCTGCCTCGAAGCAGATGATGATGATCATGATGATGATGATGATGATGACGATGATGATGATGATGATGGACCAAGCAACACTGGGAAATAACCAAGGCGCTTAGCCCTTGGGGTGGGGCTAATTGTGGGTGGGTGCCAGGTAGTCCTGCCTCTTTTATAAAGCTTACCTCATTCCCATCATCTCCCTATCTAGTGAGTCAGTGGTGTGGGCGGGATGGGGATGTGCATGTCCCTCTCTGAGCTCTTGTCACTGTATTTTGAATGCATATAGCCGGGTGGGCCTCCTCCTCCTTGCAGGCAGTGTCTGAGCACTTGTGAAGAAGTGGCTCCCAGGCACAGAGGGTGAAGGGTGACATGCATATAAAAGGCTAGATGTAGATTTCTGAGGTGTTGGGATGAGCTAGAAACCAGCCATTGGTCATCCAGAGGAGGCCAGGAAGAAGCCTGCACCTGTGTCAACCCCACCAGCAGAGCTACTGGAGAGACCGCTGAGCATAGGCTGTCGGGGGCAGGACCCAGGTCCCCGAGCTGCAGTTCTGCAGACCAAGGTGAGGGCACATCTGGCCTGGCAGATGCTCAGTGTCATGCCCAGTGGGCAGGAACGTCTGCACCCTTCAGACTCCTAGAGGTTCAGTCCAATCTGCAGCAAACATGTGGTAAAGAACAAAGGGAAGGGGCTGGGCACTGGCAAGCCCGGGTTAGGTGCCGCACAGCTGGGCAGCAACCAGAGCCCAGCAGCCGAGGACTGGGAGAGCGAGGGCCCTCCTGCTTCTCTGCCTGCTGGACCAGGCTGGGCTCTGGCACTCATGGGAGGCCTTGGAATTCTTTGGAGCCTTCAGGACAGGAGTTGGGGGTCTCTGCAAAAGAAAACTGCCTTTCAGGCTCAGGAGCAGGCTAGACACTGTTAAAGAGCAGAACAGGAAGATTTGAGCTCATGTTTAAGCTGGGCTGAGGGTACAGGTTGTAACCACTAAGAAGATGGAATCTTTCACGAAGACCAGGAGAGCCTCCTACAACCTTGAAGTCCTGCAAAGAGACCACCCAACAACAACTAACCAAATAACTGGAAGGTTAGATCAGAAGAGCAGCATTTATTCAACCTCTCTCCTATGAGCAGGGGAAGAAGGCAGGCAAAGGAAGTCGGGGTTGAGAAAGATCACCAGAGACAATTTTATTTCTGAAAAAGACCCCGAGGTGGGTAGAGGTAGAGGAATGGTAAAGGGGCAGGGAGAAGAACAGAAGCTAGAAATCCACTATCACTGCCACAAATCACGCGAGCATTCACTGAGCAGCTGAAATTCACGGAGAGCCCATCTGCACTACTGGCAGAGTCCACATTTGAGAGTTTTTCTGCTGGGCAAAATGGCAGTGTAACCCCAAAACCGACGCTCATGCTGCATGTGTGGTCCTTTGCAGATATGCAAAGATCAGTAGAAAGTGTCAGTCCCCCAAAGCACAAGTTTCCAGCAGAGACAGGGGTGACGCGGCTTCTTGTCCCAACCCTCATACCACGAACAAGGGTCCTTTCCCTGGTCCAGGGAGTGTCATGTTCACTGTGTCTTGCGTTTTTGTCCATGATTCTGTGCAGTGCCTGAGGGCTCATGGTGTTCCTAGCAGAGAAGGCTGCCGTGCCCCTGAAGGAGAGGGTCCATGTGAGGAAAGCTTCCTCCAGGCCTGAGTTATGCCACTGTGGGCCTTGAGCGCCATACTACTGAATCAGCAAGGTGCAGTCAGTAAGGTGTCAGACAGAAGCACTCAGATAAGGCAGTGCACTGGCTGGGTGCTGGGAACACGAACAGAGCTCGCAGGGGCCGCAGCTGCAGTGGTTCAGCTTCTGCTAACCATGTGCTCCATGACCTCACAGAACACGAGGACTGGGATAAGCCCTAGTGGGCTGTCCACACATCTACTCGGTACCTGCAGCCTGGAGTCTGGGCACAGCCTTGTGGGTCCCTTGCTCGGGCCCCCAAGACTGCATTCACATGGCAGCCAACCTTTTGAGCTCATGAATCATCCATTCACGAGGCTGTGGGCAGAACCCAGTCCCTGGGGCTGGGGACTCATGCCCTGGTTTCCAGCCCGCTGCTCTCAGCACCTAGAGATCCCTGACATTCTTTGTCCTGAGACACTCAACCAGGTGCTGATTTCTTTTTCCATTTTTTTTTTTTTTTTTTTCGTGGTAGCAGGGATCAAACTCAGGACCTTGCTCTTGTAAGACAGGTACAGCACAAGGGCCAGCAATATGCAGCCCCACTAGAGAGGCCAATCTGAGGGTGTCCCCAGCACTGAGGCTGTGTAACTTTTCCTGCTCTGGGGAGGCGTGCCCTCACCTCTGGCATCTCTTACTGCCTGGAAACAGGTCTCGGGTGCTACCCACACTCCAGGGAACTACACGGGTGGGGAGGTTAAAGAATGGCCACTGTAAGAAGACTAGCTCAAAATCTTGCCTGGGGAAGATGAGATGTTACCAGTTACTAGGAAAGACCTAGAAATTCAGGAATCCCACCCAGGGTCGACAGGGTGGGTCATCCAGGTTGCATACAACTGCAGAAGGAGCACGGGGCTGTGTGTTGAGGCCCCTGGGTCCGCATCCTACCTCTGTCGCTGCCTGTGGGCAGACCTCTGGGCCTCAGTTTTGTCACCTCCACCAAGTGAGCTATAAAGCTAGAAATCCTTGGGTAAGTGCGCTGCAGCCCTTTCTACGCAGTGGCAGGAAATGGTGGATGGAAGAATGCCATTTGGTCACCAGTGGGCAAGGGCCCAGGGTGGCCCTCTTTCCTCCATTTCCCTGCTGCTGATGCTTCTAAAGGGCCATCTTGATAGAATGGAAATAGGAAGGCCCAGAATTTGAGAAAGGACAACAATATTCCCCTTTAGCCACCTTTAGGGCTATGGTCTGCCTGGAATCTCTATCAGCCCCACTCCTAGGCCAGTCTTGCATGTCTCCCTCAGTCAGGCTCAGAAAACCTCTTCTACTTCTGGATCTCATGGTTCAGTAGGCCTGGGGTGAAGAGCAGACATAAGGAACTCAGAAATCTTTCAGTTTGGCTTCACGTGTCCCTTGGGTAACTCCAAGGGCTCCATAATTGTCTTCCTCATATCTCTGACAATCCACAAGAAACTATCTTGAACTACCCAGGCTATCTCTTTGATCGGGACACAGAAGACAGTTTGCTTTGGGGGCCTCTACGATGCATTAGCATGGGTGCCCTAATTAAACTCAGCTTGGGAGGAATGCCTGAACCTAGAATTCTTTCTCTTTCAGAACTATTTTTAGACTATAGCCCTTTTGTTTGGGAGTTGCTTTGTTTCCTTTTCACTAGAGTCCAAAAGCCACTGGGCATCAGAGCCCCTGCCTTTCGCGTGGGCATTCAGGCGCAGACCACAGATGGCCAGACAGAGGGGCCCTTGTGCTAGCAGCCAGATTTGCCCTGGGAACTTCTGCTAATATATAGCATTTTTCACTAACATTTGCTTTTCAAAGCGTCTTTTCTGAACAAAGGCCTTTTCTGTATGGATGGCTCCTAACCCCATTTCTTTTCGCTGTAAGGTTATTTGTTTCAAAGCCTTTACGGAAACCTACCCTAGCTTCTCAGTTCAGCCTGGAGCATAATTTTCTTCCAGGAAAGTGGGTTTCACCAGGGTCTTCTCTTGGCTGATCAAAGCAGGTCCTCTCTCCCTGGGTCAATGTCATTTCTCTTAAAGCAAAGGGCTGAATTAGATGCTCTCCTGGTTCACTTCTTTGGACTCAGGAATGCAGAACACCTGTGCCTTACCTGGGCGCCTGGCTCCCATCATTCTTGACAAACACAAGTGCTAGATCCACATTCAGATTCTGGGGGCCCATGCAGATTCACAGGGTTGAGAATCTTGGGGAGTGAGGTCCGGGACTTGGTTTTGCAGAAAGCCCCTCAGGTGCTTCAGCACTGCGGACTTAGGAAGAAGTGGGTGGCATCTGTTTCAAGCAGCGTGTTCCTGCTTGCACGGATGAGTGGCCCAGTCAGAACAGCGGGGTCACCTGCTCTTTCAAGGGTAAACAGCCTCTGTCTTTTCTAAAGACAGGTGTGTGGTGTTGGATTCAGGAAGAAAGCACAGCCTGAATACGTAGCGCTGGAAAACGCAGATCCCTCACTGACTCCTATACAAGTGGCTCTACACAAGCTGCCACCTCACAGGTGAGCACATACAGGTTTAGAAAGGCCTGGCCATGACCAGCAGGACAACTGCAGAAAAGCGGAATAGCTGTCTTGCTCATATTGCCTTTCTTCACTCCGACAGCTTCATCCTTCCCGTCAGACTCCCTGGAGGCGATGGAAGCTCCCTGTTACCTTGTGTCATTTCACGTGAGGCCCAGAAGGCTGCCTTCCTAAGCTCGTGCCTAGCTTTCCTCGTGAGTGTGCACATAGCAACTTCGCCAGACAGTAATTCGTGTCCCTTCTCCTCCTCTGGGGGGCCGATCAAGGTATAGTGCTCACCCTTCTGTGAGACACTCACTGAAGGAGGTTGATTTGGCTCCATTGTCCAGAAGCTGATTCCAGCCACAGGCCTGCTGTTCTAGACTAATGAAAGAAACTTCCGGTGGCTGGGGTGCTGGCTTGTGGAGGAAAGAGGCCCGAAAGGCATGGTGAGAAGTGAGAGCTGGGGGCTGCAGAAGGAGGGTGCCACCTCTCCTCCTCTGGAGTTGGCATCATCCTCCCCTCAGGTCACTGTCCACGGCGTCACTCTGTCCACGGCGCGCGCCAGGCCAAATTCTAACAACCAGGCTGTGCTCCTGGGGCTGTCGGGCCTACTGGGAGCACCTGGAGGTGGTGCTCTGTGCGGCAGGGGGTGCATGATTTGCTTCCTAGCAATGTTTAGCCACTGCTTTTGCTTTGCTTTGTTTTGTGTTTCTGTCCCAGTGAGTAATGTGCAGAAGCCTGATGAGTGAACAGAAAACAATGTGGTAAGGAGGGCCAGACAAGCCCGATGGCGTGGAAAGCCCCTGCCCAGCCGCTCCCAAACTGACTGGAAGCCTTGGAAAATGAGCCTGGGGCATATGTTAGTCTGACATTAATGAAATCTTTTGTCCTGCTTCCCTTCTGAGGACAAGATATTCAAGGGCAGGAAGATAGGACCTTCCCAGCTACAGAGCAGGACTGTTCTGCTCAGCACCCCTTCTCCTGACTGTAGAAGAAGCAAGGATTGGGTCAGGGCTGAGCCTGGTCTGGGCTGGGGATGCACATTGTCCTTGGAGAGGATCTGGTTGGTTTTAGTGGGGAAGGAGGCCAGGGGCTGAGATGGCACTGACCAGAAAGAACCTGACTCCAGCATTGTTCTGTGCCCCTCTGCATCAGGTCTGCAGGAGAAGTTCGCGTCCAATGCCAAGCTCAGGGCCACTCTCTGGCCCTCCAACCGTGCACACTGAGCTCCAGCACAGTCTCCCAAGATGGAAAGGGCCGGGCCCTGTGAACCACCCTTGGCCCTAAAGGTTGTGTGAGGGAGAGCATTTCATCCTGAGGCTGGGTGTCTGTCTCTTGCCGCCCAAGCACCAGGAAGCTGGTGTGTGAACTTCTAACCTCAGCCACATGAGGGAAGACCGAGAGGACTTAGGAAAGCCAAGAGGAGAAATGGGAACCCAGCCAACAGACTTAAAAAACCCTCCCAAAGAGAAAGCTGATGGCTCTGCTGACCTGTAACTTGTGGGCCTTAGGCTGAGACACAGGACCAGCTTCCCTCTCACTGCTGCTTGAGCCAATGGTGTGTGGGTGGCAATGAGGAGAAGGGCGAGAGGAGGCTTCGGTCGCCGTCCTCCTCCTGTCCCCACTGCCTGAAATTCGTGGACTTGGGACCCAGCCTGGAGGCAGGTGGGAATACTGCTTTCCCTGCCAGCCTTGGATGAGGACCTGCCACATTTCAGGAGCCCTGATCAGTCTCCCCAGTTCCCTCTGACGCACCTGATAGCCACGAAGCCCGGCAGGTGCCTCTGCCGGACTTGAGGAAAGCTTTCCCGAGGGCCAGGATATAACTGTGGACATGCCTTCCTCAGTGCACTCTGCCCAAGGTGAGAAGAGTCTCTGTCCCCAGTCCTCACAGACCTCCCAGGGAGTCACACAGGGGACCCCCCACACGTGACAGCATGAGTTAGAGACAATTCTGCATGGTGAAGGGGATGCCGCTGTGCTACTGTGCTACAAAACATATTATTTCCCCATTATTCCTCATGGAAGACACCAAACTGATAGACTTTTATTTTGCTCTGCAAAGTCCATTTTGCTTGTTCCGTCACTGAAACCACACATTTTCTGGCAAGCCTCACAGCTGGCCTGTCTCCACATTGAGCCTCCCTCCAGTCCCACTTCCCCAAAACTCCAAAGGATACACACACACAAATGCACTGACCCCGTCCCACCCAATTCAACCCCATCTTAGTATTTGATGGGCTGCTTCCCAGCACAGAAATCCCCAGGCAGGAGGGATGGCCATCTCCTCCGTTGCTGGGAGACCAGCATGAAGCTCTCTCCTGGCGTGTCTCATCCTTCGGCATAGGGTGAGCAACTTCTCATAAGGGCCGGATGGTTAAATATTTTAGGCTTAGTTTTGCTGGCCAACTTCAACTGTCCCATCATTGTAGGTCAGCTGAGTGTGGCTCTGTTCCCACAAAACTCTCTGTACTAAACAGGTGGGCAGCCAGATTTGCCTGTGCTTTGCCAGTCTTTGCTTTAGAGTATGGGGGGGTCCTCTGGGGTGGGGGCTCTCCCATTTGCAGGAGGCCTTTGTGTTTGGTCTCACACGTATAGACACGTGTTTGGCCATTAGGTTTCTCTCTTTGGATGTTTGAAAAGGACATGGACAAGATCCCATTGCTCTTTGGTGGCATGAGCCGTGAGAGAGGAGTCCCTGGCCCTGTGAGCCCACTCCCCTGTGTTGGGAGGAAAGGGGCAGAGAGTCAGAGCACAGAGACAGTGGTGACGGCCAGGGAAACCTTGGGCAGTCAACTGCCTGACTTCTCTGGTTCTGGAAGCCCACCTTTACTTCATAATACTCAACAACCCAATTACTTTTTCATAAATTCTGCCTTTTGCTCAAATGAGTAACACGTGAATTTTGATTAGTTTCAACCCAAAGAATCTTCATGAACCTCTAGGCCATGTCCCATGGGACCCAAGTCTTCCCATTTCTTACAAGCTATGATTCGGCTAGATTCCCAAGAACCAAGTGAGGTTGAGAAATATACTATGTGTTTAAATTTTTTAAATGAGGGCAGTAAAATCCACATTGCCAGGACTCTTCTCAACATACCTCCGCCTCACTTTGAGCACACTTGTCCCTTCATTCTTTCTGAAGCAGTTCTGGAATTTCTCTTTCCTGAGCACCTTTCCTTGCTGCCCTGAATGGATTCAAAATGTTTCCAATTCATGGTCATTTTGACTTTGGGGGAGGTCCTGAGCCCACATAATGCCAGATCTGATGAATAAGGTGGGTGAGGACACACTGTGATGCTTTTATGAACTGCCTTTGCTTTGGGTGGCGCTCACAGCAGCATTTGCCCTACTCTTTACCATACCTTCTAAATCGTGCTTCCTTATAAACACCTAGTTCCCCAGACAACAAGTGGATTCTCTCCACATCAATGACAAGAACACAGTCACCACTTCAGAGATGGCATCAGCACACCAACTGCTCTTTTCCACATGGTGAGCACAACAGCCACAGCTTTTCTGTTCCAAACCAAAATACCAACTGAGGATGATCTCCCGGGCTCCAAAGCAATTGGGCTGTCTGTAGGGGCTCAACCATCCGATAGGATTTAGGACATATGACCCATCCTCACCTGGCCATCCTTGCTCCAGGTGGGTCCTCCACTCTCTATAGCAGGGTGATTACATTGGGTTGAAGCAAGACAGACTCACCCAGCCCTGGACTTGGAGTAGAGTTACCCATCTCTGCCACCCATCACCTTTCACCCCACCTCTCAGCGATTTCCTTCAATTTCCCTAAACAACAGGAACTAAGAGACCTGAGAGGGGACATTGGGATATCCTGGGTCCTCCTAGGATCTGCCCTGTGAAAGGATCAATGGCTGTCCACTGGCAGCTCAGGTGCCCAGCACCTGGGACCCTGAAGGCCCAGGTCAGGGCCCCCTTGACTACACTGCTCCCCTGTTTCCATCTTGACTGGGATGCGGCATGATTCCAGATATTCATAGCTGTTCTTGGGTAGGGCTGGGGTAGAAGTCATCTGATTTCCCAGTGTCCTCAGCCTGACAGTTTGGTAAACTGGGGTCATTAGTCTTCCACAGAGCTTTGCCGTGCTGAGAGCTACAGGGTGGGAGTAGGGGTGTGGCAGGCAGCATCCCCTCCACACCGTTATCTTTCTCAGGGTCTGGTTATCACAAAGGGGCAGACAGGGAGATAGTGGTTTTGGTTTGCTCTCTACCTTCAGGAAATCATCAGGAGCAGCAGCCCAGGCCAAGCC
This sequence comes from Fukomys damarensis, assembly GCF_012274545.1. Classification (NCBI taxonomy): domain Eukaryota; kingdom Metazoa; phylum Chordata; class Mammalia; order Rodentia; family Bathyergidae; genus Fukomys; species Fukomys damarensis. Next base: position 131,489,731 of record NW_022900928.1, on the reverse strand, counting down.
ATCTCCCAGAATGATATTCCTAACAGCTGATGGAATCCTTTGATTTCACCTAAGGGAACAGCGTGCATTTAGTCAGCTAGAAGTTTTCAGGTGCATAGCTTAGGCAGAGATTGCGATTAATTTTTTTTAAAAAGCAAACAAGACAAAAATAGTGTCTTTCAAGGGCATTAGAATTTTATACGGCATATCCCCAAGTAATAGGGAAGGATGTTTTAACTTTATAAAAGATCTTCCAAGCACAGACATGTTGTCTAACAACAACAAAGTCCCAGTGAAGATGCTGGGGACCTTTCATTAAGGGCATGGCATGAAGGCCACCCCTGTGTCCCCATGGAAAGGAGCAGCTTCTCATAAGTGGCCAAAGGTAGCAGGCAGAAGTGAGGTCCCAGGGGAGCCCACAGAATGCCCAGCTGTGCTGAAGCATAGGCAAGCTCCCATTTCTGTGAAGGTGTCTGTATCCCAAGGGTGCGGAGAGTCCTACTGTCTGCTGAAGTCAAGCCAGGGAGTCACTGTCCCCTAGCCTCTTGCATGCCTGACAGTTTCCTGATGTCAGCTCCTGTTGTCCTGAGTCGTCCCATCGCACTGATGGGAAGCTCATTCCCATATGATCTGAATGATAGTGGTAGCTTCTCTGTTCTTCTAAGAACCAGTACAGCTTAGCTCATAGCCCTCGTTGCATGATCTGAAGAAGTTCATTTCCTGCCCAGTAATATCTGTAAATTCCCAATGCCCCTCCCACGTGCTCTGCTCTGCACTGCTCTGTTCTGCATTGTCCTGAGCCAGAATTTAGCCTTCCCCTGAGAAGAAACCCCTCACCCAGCAGCATCTCTGGAATCTGAGTTTCTTTGGCAAAGGGACTTTGCCTTGGGGTCTCCTTGGGTTGGCAACACTGGTCCAAGGACTTGAAATGGAGCGAGAAGACCAAGCTGCGGTCTTCACAATGAGTCTAGGTCACTGATGCTTTTGCTTCCTTGGCTGACATGGAAGGCTCCTTATTGAGGTCCTTGGCCTAGAGTCGCCATCTCCTGCAGGTGATAAGAAGACACAAAGATTCACAGCAAAACAAGGAATTGGGACAGAGTGTGCCAAGCCTGTGGCAACGACCCCAAGCAAACAGGGTGCCAGTATTTAATGATTATACAGACACGAGTAAAACAGGGTCGTGGGATACAGGTGGCATCTGGTGATATCAGCTGACATAGGCGGGCTTGTAAAAGGGGGCTAAGGCATTCTTGCAAAAAGAGCAGAACAGACCAAAGGTAGGTCGTTAGCAGTTAACTAGTAAGCTGCTAAAACAATTAAGGGAGGGGTAGCTCTAGGAATGGAATGTGGTTTGGGGCCACATGGTCCTTGGCAGCAATGTTAGCTCACTTGGGAGCACCGCAGCTTCATAGACCAGGGTTTAGGTCTCTGTCACAGCCACTGGCAAGGGGGCTTATGCTGGCCCAAGTGCCGTTCGACCAGCTCCTGTGTCACACAGGCTTTGGTCTGGCTCTGAATACATTGTGGCCAACTAGAAGGAAAGAACGCCTGCTCCATAGCTCAGCCTGCTGTGACTTCGATCAGGGGTCTGGGTCCACCACAGCTGCCATCAGCTGCTTGTTCTGCTCAGTGGAGAGCTTCAACACACAGCCCTGTACAGGTGCCTCAGCCTTCCCCACTCAGAGATCTAGGACCTGGCAATGCAATGTCAGTAGGCACTTTGCTGTCAGCAGGTGAGTGTGAAGGTTGCATAATGGAGAGATATTTAAAGATCTTCTAAAGATAAAACAAGAATGTGGGAGCTCAAAAGGAGTCTGGAGTCAGCGTTTTTATTGGTTGTTAAAATACAGGTTTGCATTCAAATTGTTGGAGGAAAAATATCCAAATTACACATTTTAGGCCTCAGCCCAAATTGGATTCTATCGCTTTGGGGCAGGGCCCTGCTGACTAGATTTTTTAAAAGCTTCGTAGGGGATTTTGCTGCATACGATAGCTCTCTATTGCTGACTGGTTAAAAACTCCCCACTTTACAGAGAAAGAAATCAGATACCTAAGAAATGAAGTGACTTCACACAAGTCACATTAATTCCAGAGGCCCATCTGCTGGAGGTGGCCAAGGCAGGGACGTCCCATGTCTTACTCCTGCTTCTGGCAGTGTTAGTCTCTCCACGAGGTGGACGGGGGCCAAAGGTGGAGTGGGCTGCACCTCACGAGAATCAGGAGAATGAAGGCACCATATGGAAAAGCACCTGTGTCCAGAGATCCTTGGTTCAGAACCTGGTTGTGGCAAATCCTGGATATGTGATCTTGTGAAAAGTTCTTCATGGTTTAGCCTCTGATGCTTTTCTGGTGGCATTGGCATTGCCAAAATAACACAGTCAATTGAAAATGCTTAAGGAATTGCTGGGCACACCATGTGGATGCAACAGTAGCTGCTTTCCTTTCTGGTATATAACCCACTGCTCTTTCTTCCAATATGTTTTGCCTTACAAGTTTTTCATTTCTATGTAATGAACATTTGAAGACTCTATTGACATGGCATTGGAGAATGTGAATCTTCTAACAGACATCTGAAATTTCATATTACTTAGGACACAGACTGGTGCCTTTCAATTCATGAGTCAATTTCTCATCCCATCTAATTCTAGTTCCCTTCATTATTTCACAATTCAAATTCCTTTCCAATTGCCAGAGCAAGAATCCAACCCCATTTATTTTTTCCATTTGCTTTCTATAGTGCACACTGACTTCAATTTTCTCCACCTTTATGGTCATGACTATTTTTCCTACTATTTTAATCACCATCAGACTGCCAAGGCACAGCAAAACATCAGACAATCACAAAGATGTGTGTATACCAACCGGAAAGTGCTGACTTCTCCAATGTTGTGGCTCATTTGCAAGATTTCTGAAGACTTCCACCTTTCTCAGGAATTAAAATACAGCATGGCAGACTGTTGCTGTTGGACTTGGACTGAGGCTTATTGCCCAGGAGCAAAATGAAAATGGTCACAATCCCGCAAGAGTCAGAAGGCTCCCTCATTAGCATCCTGGGTTTAACCAGGAACGGAGGCTGCTTGGCTGTAGGCTCACCAGCGGTTTTGCTAGCCTCATGGTGCTGTCAGCAGTGGACCAGTTCAAAATCTGACTTTGAGACGCAGATCTACACTTAGGATTTCAGAAATGAGCGATTACCCAGATTTTAATAATAATGATAATAGTAATCATAGAATGTCTCCTCCAACTTCTTTCTGTGCGTGGCCCCTTCTTTTCAAGTAACAACCTAGATCTCACAATGAGCAAGATAGAAGGAAGCAGGTGTGGTTGTCAGTGCCTTCTTCCTATAGCCCTGATGTGTGTTGACATCAGATCTAACAAACACTGCAAGTGTCCTTTGTTTCCCTTTCCTACAGCTGCTGGTAAAACAGGCAGGTGTTATTCAGAGCTCTGTGATGGTTTCGCCCATTTGGACTGGCCACCAGCCTTTCATGGTTGGAATTCCTAAAATCAAGGGCAAAAGTTTTGTATGATAATCAAACAACAGAGTGAAATAAATGATAAATTAAACAATTTAAGCAGTGGGGAAAGGGTAGGAAGCTACAATCAGAACAAGCAAATATCTCCAGAGAAAATGAAGTGAATAGGAAAATGAAACCAAGTGCAGAGGATCAAACAAATCCACCCAGAAGATCAGAGGCTATAACCAGAGCCTCAGAACAGCAAGGTAGAAAATTAAACCATCATCAGTGAATGGAGAAAACAAAAAAACCACTTCAAATAGATGATACAAACAAAATAAAATGCTAAAGCCAGAAGCTTAAAGAACAGTCTAAGCATAATAAACAAGCTGAAGTAAAACTTTGCAAAAGACAAGTACAGAGATAAAGATTCCTAGCCAACTGCCTCGGAAAATCTCTCTGGGAGGTGTAAGCTAAGCTTGGTCAGCATCCTAGCAGATGCACAGGACTTGTGTGGCTAAAAATCGTGTATCTTCAAAAATATAAAAATCTGGGCTGGGGATTTAGCTCAGTGGTTCTGTTGCCTGCCTCGCAAGTGCAAGGATTGGAGTTCTATCCCTGGTACCAAGAAAATAAAAAATAAAAAAAATAAAAATCTGACGTACTGTCTTGATTGCTTGTTCATCTCTGGGTATGCAATTCCCACAACTTCGAGGTTTATAGTTAGCTCATGGTTCTAGTTCACAGTCAGCTGACTCTGAGGCAGAAACAAGATGGCAGACATCTTGGGTGTGAACAAGGAAAAGGGGCTCACCTCATGGCAGCCAGGAGGCAGAGAGTGAGAGACGGAGACATAGACAAAGAGATGGGGGAGGGAGCTGAGGACAAGGATACACTTTTTACCTCACACACCCAGGGCCACCTCCGACCAGACCCACGTCCTAAGAGCACATCAGCTAGGAACTCATTAATGGATGAATCCACTCGTGAATGTGGCACCCCCAGGATCCAATCTCCTTCCACATACATAAGAATTCTGAGGGACATTTTAGATCAAAACCATAATACTACCGAACCCCCAAGCCTTGAGAGTTAAAAACCCCATACAGAGATACATGTAGACCCGTACATAGTACCCACCAGCTGGGAACCCCATGTCTCACTACCATCTCCACCAGCCTGGGCCTGGCTCCTGTGTTCCCTCCCCGGATTGGCAGGGAAAGGGCCATAAGCCCTGGTGCTGTGGCTGGGCCTGAGTGTCATCTAGGGTGACCTGGGTGCACTGGCCTAAGGCCACCTGCCTTCATGAATAAGCATTCCCAGGCTCCATACTCTTCTTCTAGGAGGGCTCCCCAGTTTGCCTGAGCAGCTGTCCCCTGCTTTGGGCCCTCCCTAGGAAATGCTGTGGAAGCTCCTGTTGTCCTTTTTGAGCAACACCGAGGTACTAAGACCTTTAACCACCTCCGGCCAAGTGCATCCACATCCCCCTGGCATGGGAGTCTTTTGTGTTCAGGAATCTTAGTTTTTTTCTTTCTATACTGGGACCTTAACCCAAGGCTTTCACAAAGAGCTACATCTTCAGCCCTTTCTTACTTCAACACAGGGTCTCACCAAGTCACTAAGTTGCCCAGGCTGTCCTCAAATTTCTTGCTTTGGCCTCCTAGAGTGCTGGGATTCAAGCTGTGTGTCACTATGCCCAGCCATTTGTGGTAATCTTCAGGTAAGATTACTGTGGTCCTTGTGCACATATGTCACTTTTATGGCTTATGTCTCAATGTCCCCCCAATGCTGATGCAGTCATAGGTGGGGCTTCTTAGAGGTGGCTGGATCTATAGTGTGTGATGGTGGGAGAAAGGGTGATTACTAAATCAGGCCACTGATTGGTTTGGCATAGTTCTGGGTATAATGGGAAGGTCCACCATGGGTATGGGAGGCACCACCCAAAGGATGGGTAGCCTGATGGATATAAAGGGACAGAAAGAAGGCAGGCCTGCTGCTGTTTCTTTGCTTTCTGCTGCTGCTTGCTGCCTTCTGTTTTGCCATGCTTTGCCATGGACTGTTTCTCCTCTACGATGCCCCTCTGTCATACCACTTTGCCTTGGTGCCAGCTGACTATGGACTGAAACCTCTAGGAACCATGAGCTGAAATAAACCTTTCCTCCTTTAACTTTGGGTGTCAGATATTTTGTGTCAGCACTGAGACAGTAACCAAGACACCACCAACCATGGAGTCAGATGTCCAGACTGTCCTCCCTTGTCACCGCTCCCATAGGTGGCACAGAAGAGGGGTTATTTGCTTTAAAAAATGGCCAGGGGAGAAACTCTTGCTCCTTCAACTGCAGACAGCACAGGGTGAGCCAGAGAGGTGAAAGAGCTCCTGAAGTTACCTTCTTGCATTTCCCTGCTCTGGACAGGACTGAGTAGGTGCTGGGAGACGATTGCAGCTCTGCTGCTGCTATGAGGAGCTGTGCCACGGTGGCCATCACGAATTTTGTCTACTGGGAGCCGAAGGCAGGACAACCTTGGGAAACAGGAAGGGCACCTCTGGGCCCATATACCCACAAAGCACAGGAGCAAGTTCGGGCAGAATCTCCCATCCTGTCCAGAAGACAGAATTCCCTGGCCCGTGCCTGTGACCTGCCAGCTCCCTGGGGAATGGAGTCCCATCCCCTGATGGTCACATCAGCTACCACCCGATAGCATTAAGCTCCTAGACCAGGGTTAGCTACCCACGGTTCACAGGCCATGTCCCATCTGCTGCCTCTGCTTACAAACAGTTCTGTGGGCATATGCTGTGCGCTCAAGTGCTGTCGTGGTGCCGTGGCTGCTTCCTGCTACACTGGCTGTTGAGCAGATGCAGCAGATACTTTCCAACATAGAGAGCCTGAAGTACGCACTGTCCAGCTCTTTGCAGGGAAGGTGTGCGGTTTCCTGTTCTAGATAATCCCATGGGCACCTCTTGCTCAGAGTCTAACAACCAAAGTAGGTTTTTGTTTTTTTGTTTCTTCCTGCTCTCTTTTTTACTGATTATGCAGATAAATGGATTTCATTCCAGCAGATTTGTACATGCATGTAGCATACTTTGATCACTCCCCCGTAGTGTGCCCTCCCCTAGTTTCACACACAGGGCAAGGTTTCTGTTTTGCTCATATTCTTCTCCCCATCCCCCCCAATCCCCTTTCTCTTGGCTAAGAATTGTCTCCATCTACTTTCTTGTCACCTTTTTGTATTCACCGTACTAGGAAGAGTATGTAATAGCTTATTCTACCCAACACCGTTGTCCCAGACTTATCCAATTTCCTGCAAATGTTGGATGAACTTTTGTTCTTTCTTGCGCTGAATAATTCTCCATCCCATTTCCTGTGCCTTCCTCTGTTGATGGGCACCCAGGCCTGCTGCATACTGCATCTCGGTGGTAAGGAATAATGGAATTATTCAAGCAATCAAAGATGAGGAAACGAGACAGTGAGATGGGCTGGAAAGAAAAGCCAGCAGGAGACCCTGCTGGGGGAGACCGTAAGGAGCTCCCTACCAGTGACCCTCTTGTCTCCTCCCATCCCCATTGGCTGAGGCTGCGCCCCCTCTCCTGCCTCCACACCACACTCCTGAGGTGGCACCCCCATCCTTCTGCCCTGCCGCTGTCCCCATTTTCTTCGCGGCTCCTTGTATCAAGAGTGGTATCAAACTCATTTGTGGAACTGCTTCTTAGCTGCCTTTCCCAGGCTAGAAGAGAAGCTCCCCAAAGTAGAGACCTAACAAGTCGACTTGTAAAAACACTGAGGCACCTAGTAGTGGACGGTTGCTAAAGGGATAGTTTTGAACTCCAAGCACCAGGGTCAAGACCAGATGTGACCGCCATTTTCCCGCAGGCTGGTACTCACAAGAAGGTGAGCGTGAGCTGGGGGCCTGTGTGTGAGTGGATGGGAGAGGAGGAGGCTGCTCCCAGCCCTTGGATGCCTCAGCCTCTCCTTCACTTCCACCTGGATGCATTCTGAGACTCACAAGCACATTTCGGTGAAAAGGCCCAATGACAATAGTAGAGCAATGGCAGTGTGGACTTGGAAGTCTTTGCAATCTACTTTTAGGCTAATGGGGAGTTGCAGCATTGTCATAAAGAAATTATAAACTAGTCAGAGGACACCCTGGGATGCATTCATTGAATTCTCTCTTCTCACTGCCTGAGCTGCATGACAGCATGACAGCCACATCCACACATCACTGAAAAAGCTTCTTTCCTCAACAAAAAGAGGGTGGTGCTGAGCTAAGGTGCAAAAAAAAAGATTTGTGCTAAGAAAAAGACACAGGAAAATATCTTTTTATTTGTGTCAACATAAACTAAAACAAAATGTCTTTTCGTTGACTCGTAGAGGACCAGAAATACACCTTAACCTTGAAGTCCCCAACAAATCCTACCGACCTAACTTAAATTTTAGTATAGGAGATGTATGTCCCCAAGTTGTAAATCATCATCATTGTCATCATCGTCGTCCTCATCGTCATCACCTAATGTTTTAATTCAGTAAGACAGGACAAAGGTGTGCTGTTTCCACCAGGGATGGTGGGCAAACGTTATGGCCACACACTAAAGGTGGCTTAGGAATGATAAACACCCGGAACTAGCTTTTGCCATTTAATTAACACCAGCTGACCCCCCTGGGAAAGTGGCCAAGGGCTCAGCCACCCAAGCCTCTCTTGTTCTCCTCTACCTTCCCACACCTGAGGCTGAGAGTCCTTCTTTTTGTGCTACAAACCCTACTACAGGTCAAGTGTGTGCAGACAGACATGAGCCTGTGCCTCCAATGCTCAGTCTGTGGCTCAGCTTCTGCGGTCCTCCTACCCCCAAAGCCTGTCCTTGGGGCCCTGCAGCTTTGGTCGACAGGCAAGTGCGAGGTGGAGACTTCTCTCTAAACTGATCTTCTGAGGGTTCTGCAGTGGCCAGCGCCCTCGGAGAGGCCATCTGTTCAGGTTGAGCTCCTGCGGATTTTTCTTTCCAGCAAGGTAAACTTGGGAAGAATCTCTCTCGGAATCCTCAGAGTGGACATCTGACCTCCCCAGACTCTGTCCTCATTGCTAATGCAGCCCTCCTCCTCCTCCCTCCAGGGCAACGTAGGAAAACAGTGAAGTCTGCTTTTTGATTATTAACCAGCACATATTTTCTGGTGAATAGCTGAAAAATAAAATGAAGTGACTCATAATCAGACCAACCAGAGCAAAACCTCACACATTCAGATGCTCTGTGCTTGGTGTGGATGCTCTTAGCACTATGTGTTCTGGGAGTGCCGACTTCTTTTCACTATGTAATACCCTCCTCTGTCTCTGACAATTTTCTTGGTTTCCAAGTCAGATTTATCTGAAAGTAACATAGCTACTGGAGCTTTCTTTTGGTTAGTGTTAGTAGAGTATATCTTTCTCCCCCACTCCGTGTGTGTGTGTGTGTGTGTGTGTGTGTGTGTGTGTGTGTGTGTGTGTGTTTATGGTATTAGGGATCAAAGTGGGGGCCTTGTGAATGTTCAGCAAATGCTCTACCACTGAGCTACATGCTCAGCCCCCTACTCCTTTACTTTTGACCTCCATTTTCCTACTTAAAGTCAGTTCTCTGGAAAAAACAACATATAATTTGGTCTTTCTTGTTTTCATCATCCACTTTGACAATTCATCTTTTAGATTATTGAGACCATCATCTTCAAGTAATTACTAGTAATTAGGTAATTATATTAGTGTCTATTACATCTGTGATTGTTTTATACTAATTGAAGCTATGAACGCACCAGACCTGGGGTCTGGTGTCACAGCCACAAGCTGAAGGCGGGTGTTTCCAACTCAATTGCTTTATTTACTCTTTTATACCTTCTATTTATATACACTTTTTTCATATTCTCTTATACTTTCTTCCGTCATCTCATGATGCCTTTGCTTTTAAAAATGAGAAAATACTTCTTCGCATGGAGGACTTGTCCAAAGTCACAGCATTTGTAGCGGGCAGAACTTAGGAGCCAAAACTCAGCTTCAGGACCTACATTCTTAATGTAGCATTGTTAATAGGCAGGTGGGTGGACAGACGGGAAAGAAAGTGGATTTGTAGGTGATTAAATACTCCTCAACAGAAGCAAGATCATATTCAGCTCTATGGATTTATTAATTAATATTGTCTGTTAAGCATTTTCACAAATATTTGAGTGAGGGTATTTTTCAAGTTATTAAAAGCATAATTTTGATATAAACAGATAGCAATCACATGGGAAAATTGTTTTAATCTCACTGATGAAAAAGCCAGCAGAATAACAGAGTTGATTCAGAGGCTCTGAGGATACGTGCCTCCTATTTTCTGGAGAAAAGGAATGCTGAAATAGTATGTGGTAATTTAGATAAAGAGCTGGTTCATACTCCTACAGGGCAATTAAACGGTAAACTTCAGGGAAATCTCATCTAATGGACCAGTCATTATACTTCATCAGTTTTCTTCAGGTAAGCCTGGCCCCAATCAATTATTAATCAAGCCAGTATATTTTCTGAGAGTCAGATGCCTTTCAGACAGGCTCATTAGAAAATCATTCAGCCTAACTCTCATGAGTAATGATCAATTTTTTTTAAACCTTATTTCTGATTTTCCCGAGTATCTGTGAATATGACCTTCATAACTGTCAGAAGTATGCACTTGAGGAGGGTCAGCCCAGCAGACCCCAGGGAGCAACTGTGTTAGCCAGCTTTGTGTCACTATCATACCCAAGATAAACAACTTAAAAGAGGAAAAAGTTTATTTCGGCTCACAGTTTCTGACGTTTCAGTTCTTGGTGGTTTGGCCCATCGCATTTGAGATCAAACAACATGACAGAGAGTGTGTGAAAAAAGTTCTTTCCCAGTGACCAGGAAGCAGATCAAGAGAAAAGAAGAAGCTGGATCACATAGCCCCTTCAAGGACACAACCCCAATGACCTGCTTCCTCCACCAGGCCCCACCTTTTAAAGGCCCCACCACCTCCCAGCAGCACCACAGATTATTGGATAAGCTTTCAGCCCCTGGCCTTTGAGGGACATTTAAGATCCAAACCATAGCAGCAATCTGGAGGTGGGTTTCAGACTCTCTGTTACCTTCCTCTTCCTGTTTAGGGAAGAGAGCTCATATCTAAAGAGTCTCTGGTTAAAGTGTGGGCACACTCTGCTCCCCGCTGGGGTTGGCCTAGAAAGGTCTCCCTTACCTGTTGCTCTCCATAAATGAGGAAAGGCTGCTGATCCAGACAATGGGGGAGGACTGCTGGACTGCCTTTCTCTAAAAGGAAATATTGCTTTATGTTGTCACTGATAAATACGAAGGGTGTGACTTGTCGGGTTCTCCTGAGCACAAGTTTGTGTGATCACTTGCTGCTGACACAAACCACCCCACTGACCCACTGCAAATCGACTTCACTATGTAGAAGTTGACACACGCATGTAATCTAGCCCTAAACTGTCTTCAAACCCTTTGATGTTATGGCTGTCAGGTTGGGGAGCATCTATCTTACCCCACAGAATTCATGGTCTGGGATAATATATATCTATAAAATTAAGGAAATCAAAGTCCATGCATGGTCCAAGTCTCATGGCTACTTGGGGACTGGGTGGACCTAGATGGAAGGAATGCTGACATCTGTGTCTAGATGACATTTTTCCTTCACTTCTCTGGGATGAGAGTGCCACAGCCTTGTTTCCTGACTTGACAGAGAGTCCAGCGGCCGGTTGTAGTTAAGCCTACCACAAAGACAGCTTGAGATTCATCAGGAGACTTTGGAGTTGAATTAGAAATGCTGATGTTGAGATGTCAAAGGAGCTCATTCTGCCTGGCATTTTTCATCTTATTCTAGGGGCTGTTGAGGAGTGAAGGAAAAGGAACTGAACACTGAGGAGAGGACAGGAATGGGGTTTGCTCAGCTCCCCAGGAGGACACTGTACCCATTTTCTTCCTCCCACCTCCTCTGGGGAAGGGCAAACTGCTCCTGGCAATGGAAGGTCTGCTAGAGGCATTTAAAGCTGAACTGAGCTTTGAAAACTCAGTTCTTGCCAAGCATCCACTCCTAGGAAGATGAAGTAGGTATGCTTTTGCCTGCTCATCTTTCAGAGTCCAGCTAAAAGCCCTAGACACTAAATATAAGACAGCAAAAGGAGTCTCAGTGGTGAGAAGGCAGACAGGACCCACAGGACACCTTAATGCTCTTTCTCAGGGCTTTTTTCCCCCACATCTAAATCAGGTCTGGAGCTGAAGAAGCCAGAAACATGGAAAGGCACGAATAAATGGAACTCCCAACAAAAGCCTGCTGTCCAGTCAACGAGCCAGGACAGGACAGCCAATCAAGACAGAAAACACAGGCAATAACTGCTCTACTCCAGCCAAAGACCAGAGGTAAAGAAAGGCTATGCATCCCAACACCACATCCCCCAGTAACAAATGCTGTGTGGGAGCCTAGGCTCCCAGTGCCCCGTGTGTTGCCCCAACACCCCCACAGTGGTCCAGGAAGAAGCACAACTCTTGTCCCAGCCCAACTACAATGAGGGCCCCTTGGTGGTGCCCAAGAAGGACTGCTGAGGCCAGGACTGGTGGTCATGAGGCCACTGTCCCCTAAATCACTGCAGATCCCATGGGCACAATCACAGGGCAGCACTGTCTGCCCCAGACAGCCAACATAACTGGAGGTTTGTTGGTGTTGAAGCCCCAATCCTGCCAACCAGTAGCCTGAAGCCCTTCTCACCCAGGGGTCAGCATAGAGATGACTCCTGCTTCTCCCACCTCAGTGCATACTACCCCAGATTTGCTGTCAGTTGTCCTGTGAATAACCAGGAAGAGATCAAATGGAATCAAAACAGATCATTCACAGATGCCAAAGTTGAGGTGGCAGATGTATTAGAATCATCTAACAGCGGGGTAGTGACCCAGGCAGTGTTAGCAAGGGTACGGAGAAACCAGAGGACTCACTAGGCTGTGGAGGGAATGGGAGAGGTTCCACCCCACCCCCAGGAAATAGTTAGTTGGGCAGCTTCTTAAAAGACTAAGCTTGCAACCACTACACAACTTTGCCATCGGATAGATACTTTTGGTGGGCATCTATTCAAAAGAAATATAAACTTATGTCCATACAGAAAGCTGTATGCAAATGTTCACAGCACCTTGATTTGTAATAGCCTTAAACTAGATGTCCTTTAACAGACAAACAATTAAACAAACATGGTACATCCGTGCAATGAAATATACCACTTGAAATAAAAAATGAAGAGGTTTTTTGATACACTCAACAATCTGCATGATTCTGTAGATAATTATGCTCAGTGAAGAAAAGCCAATCCAAAAAATGTCTATACTGTATGATTCCATTTATGTAACATTCCTGAAAGGACGAAGTTATCGAAGTGATGAACAGACACGGGATGCCAGGGTTCAGAAGACAGAGCACAAGAGGAAAGTGTCGGACACGGGAGGACTCGATGAGGGGTCCCAGGTAGGACAGAGGTTCCCATATCCTGACCATATCAATGCAGACGTCCTGGCTGTGACATGTGCTGTCCCTGCAGAAGAGGCTGTCGCTGAGAAACATGGGACAAAGGGTACCCAGATCTCTCTGTATCATTTCTACAGCCTAACGTGGTGTCCTTATACTGAATAGTGCCTGATGAACTAAAATACTCAATGAAACATGGGTCACAAGTCCGTCTACCCAACCAGAGGCTCTTGCCTGCCTCCCTAGTCACCTTTATCTCTCAGGGATGGGATAGGTAGAGGCCACTGAGATAAAAATCCTCAGTGGTAGTGATGTCTTAGGCAAGGTATTTGAACTGTTTGATTCTTTATTAGTAACATATACCTATTTGTGCCTGGTACCAGAGCTTTTCATAAAGATCAAGGAAAGAAACATGTGAAGAGACAGGTGCCGTTCATAGCCATGACTCAGGTCAAACCATAGTCCCTGGGTTTGTAATGAAAACTGTAATGGAAAAAGAACTCAAAACCAGTAGAAATACTAAATTCGCTGAACATGGGAGGAAATGTATTCTTTGTTCTATTTTCCTCTTATGCTTTCTTTAGATTAATACTTTTTATTATACTCCTATTCAGATTTTCCTTTATTATACATCCCTTTATTGTTCTTTCAGTGGTTACTACATATCATCATAATCACCTGATTGAGTTAATTTGCTCACAGCTGAGACACAATATCCAACCCCCACAGTTTTAAGGAGGAGAGGTTCATTTTTGCATCATAGTTCATAGAGGTTTCAGTCCATAGTAAGCTGGCTTTGAGGCAGGGCGGGTGGCAGAGAGTGTGGCAAAGGGAAAGCATTTTCACAGCATGCAAGATGGGAAACAGAAGGATCAAAGGAAGAAAAGGGAGACAGAGTCTTCCAGGCCACAGCCCCTGCTCCTCCACCCAGCTCCACCTCCCAACATCACATTAGCTCTAAACTAGTCCACTCGTATCTCATCCCCATGATCCGGTCACCCCCAAGGTTCCACCTATGAGTGTGAGTCTTCAGGGGCACATCTAGCTACAGAACTTAACACCATTCTTCACTTATCAGTATTTAATGCATGCCAACATCTTTGACACTTCCAGCATAATATTAAGAGCTTACAACACTTTAAGTCTGTTTCCTCCACCTGTTTTTGTCATACCCTCATGTATTTTAATTTTATATTTTTAATCTCATGATACGTTATTAGTACTGTTTGATAGTCAGTGATAACTTACAATTCACCTACACATTTGCCCTTTTCAGCGCTCATCATTCTTTCTTGTGTGATATATCTATCTGGAATCATTTTCCTTCTGCCCAGAGAACTCTTTTTAGTATTTCTCTTAGCCTACGTCAGTTGACAATGTATTCTGCCACTGTTCGTGTGATATGATATTATTTTAACTTCATTCTTTTTGGGGGGTACCAGGGATCAGACTTGGGACCTAGTGCTGGTGAGACAGGTGATGGAACCACTGAGCTAAATCCCCAACCCTATTTCACTCCTGAATAATACTTTTTTATGGTATGAGGACTGAACCCAGGGCCTTTTCACTCATCTACATCTGCAGCCTTTTTTTTTTTTTTTTTTTTTTGAGATAAGGTCTTGACAAGTTGACCAGTCTGGGTTTGTACTAGCGATTCTCCTGCCTCAGGCTCCTGAGTGCTGGGATTATGTATATAACACCATGCCTGGCTTGAAAATACTTCTGAAAGGTGAAGATTTGTCTTAGTTACTTTCTCATTGCTGAGATAAAATACCCAACACACACAGTAAAAGGAGGAAAGATTTATAGTTCACAGTTTAAACAGGTTTCCATTCATAGCTGGCTCCAAGGGACCATGGCCTAGCAGAAGGGCATGGCAGAGGAGAAACATCCATGGCACTGCAGACAATAAGGCAGCAGTGAAGCAGCAGGTAGCAGCAGCAGGCCTCCTTTTCCCTTTTATCTCATTCAGGCCACAAGCCTTTTGGGTGGTGCTACCCACACCCAGGTGGGTCTTTCCATCACCCACACCCAGAACGATGCTAAACCAGTTAGTGGACTAATCTGGTACTACATGCCCTTAATCCCAGTATTACACACCCTAGATCCAGACACCTCCAAAAAGCCCCATCTGTAAGTACATGAGGCTTTGGGAGACAACTAGATATAAGCTGTAACAGGACACTACATGCATTATAGTTGTTTTCTTCTAATACCTAATGATGCCTCTCCATTGCCTTTTGGTTCCCAGTGTTCCAGTTGCAAGTCACCTGTCAGTCTTATTGTTATATTATTAAAATTAAAGTGATAACGAAAATTTTACCTAGTATAGATAGCTCCTTTTGTACTACTGTACATGTGAATACAAAAACATGACTAAAATTCTCTCATATAGTCTAAATATGTGGATAAATTAGTTAAAAATTTAAATTCAAACGAAGGGTCTAAAGTAATGAACCTTAGAATAGCAAAGATGGACATAACACATTCATAATAATAGATCACATTCTTTTAAATATTGCAGTGTATTAAATTATCCATTATGTTCAGACCTGGTTTTGAGTGCTTTATATATAATTATAAAACTCTTTGGAATTGAAGAATTTCTATCCACTAAAGAAGACAGTTAAGATCCTATTTACTGAGGTCACTGAATTTTAAATATTTCTGGAGTTGACAGTGAATAACACTAAAGAAACTCAACATACTAAAACTTTCCAGGTGACTGGAATGGTGGAGAGCCAGAGGTTTCCATGTAGAAGAGCCTATCACGCACTCAGCATCAGAGGAGCGCCTTCAGAGACACTAGATCCTGAACCACACACTTGTACGGGGCTGGTCTCCAAGCTCGTGCAGCCCTTGTGCCAGGCATAGGGAGCTGCTCATCGCCTTATTTGACAAATCAGATGTCAACAGCTCCCACCCAGGATGATCACTTACTTTGATTTTCCATGTCTTTTCTCTTTTTTTTACTTTATGCGGTTATAAGAATTAAGCAAGTGGTCTACTGCTGAGTTACACCCAGCATTCTTTCTCATTTTTAAGACGTTTAAATACAATTTCAGCTAAACTATAGAAATCTTCAAACGCTATAAGATTTTACCTTATGCATATATGTTTTCTGTTTGGATTTAAAGAAATCTGAATTTTGTGTAGTCTTCCGTATTTAAAATCTTAGAACTAAACAATTATGGTAAGTATTTTAAAAGCTATCTGGATTACTTTGGGTACTCTATGTAGTCTGTTGAGCTGTGGGTCGAGGCACTCCGGGTCCCTCTGCCACCTCATTCTCCTCATGCCCCTGCCCCTCCCCTGTGATCAAGCAGGTCTTCGGGGAAGAGAACAATGTGGGCAGGACCTGAGAGCTGCCTTTCACCACCAAGAAAGAGGCAGCTGGACATGGGGTTTCATTCACATTGCCCTATGCATGTCTCCAGTTGGAGGGAATTGGGGAGGACTTGGGCAAGACTCCTCTGGCCAGGACACAGGTAGTGCAACTGGACGAATCACAGGAAGGAGAAGAGGGAGTGTAGAGGTAGAGCACAGGTGTGTGGCTTGTGTAGTCTGTTGTGCTGATGCTCTCCTTCTGTACCTGTGTGTGGCTTGGATGTTCAGGAGATAAGTGTGGGAGAAGAGAAAGTGGAGAAAAGAACATGAAACTCAGAGCTACCAGATCTGGGATTGGTGGAAGGTTGTTCCCATTGCCAAACAACTCTGGCTCCTTACACAGGTCACTTAACTTCAGAGCCTACTCTTTAAAATTGGTTAAATTAAAAATCTCAGAGGGTGATTGGGATGCACAGATGAGGTAGGAACATGGATAATATCCCCCCTGAACACACACACACATACACACAATGCTGTGTTCATCTCCTGACTTCTACAGGACACAGTACTGAATCAGTGGATTCAGAATCAGCAGCCATTGACTTGCAGATGACCCTGTTCCCTGGTGACTTTTCCTGAGCCCATCCCTGGGAAACTTAATGGAGTCTGGCTGATTGTAAAGTCCGTGCTTAATGCTCACCCTTGAGTGTTGAGGGAGGAGTGATGGTGTTCTGTCTTCAGTGGCATCTTGAAGCTAGTCGCATTTCTCTTTGGCGACTCTGCTCTGTCAAAAATGTCTTTGCTGCTTTGCCGCATCAGCTTGGATTCGCTGGCTATCTCTGCTATCACACCCTGGCCTCCTGGTGGCCCAGCTCTCCTGTCTCCTATTGCCATGAGCCTTTTCCTCCCCTCTCATCCTCTGCTCAGTGTCTTGCAAGAAGAGTGTAGTTTATTTACAAGACTTTCTCAGCACCCACTTATCCTCACTTAGCCTTGGCCTCGGCCTCTGCCACTTAGCAGAAACTGACTTCTCAAGGCTCTGAATTGATATTTTAGTCAGCAAACCCAGAGGTCTTTTCTTGGATGACATCTTACTTGGGCTCCGAAAGCCATGAAGGGTGTTAATCCAACCTGGGATCTTTCTTCCATTGTTTAATGTACACATTCCCCAAGGGTTGACTGTAGAGAAAACCACACAGTTTGCTGCTTTCTATCCTAACCATTGCTGAACTGACCTTTGAACACTCTTTATTTTAACTCTGTAGTTTCACTTACAAGTTGTAGCTATGTAATAAATGATCCATCAGAGAGGGTCTCATCTCTCTTCCACATGGAGGGAGACAGAACCCGCACCATCCATTGGAACAGGCAAATGCGACGGGATCTGCCAAGAGTTAATAGGAAGTGGTTAGTCCCAACATGATGGGGAAAAGGACTGAGGAGTCCAGGAAAAACAGGTGCAAAGCAGCAGCTTCTACCTCTAGGGTGAAGAAGAGATGGCAGTAAAAGAATGAAAATGTAGAGATCTCACCTCTGCACCGCGGCTGAGAGCCCTTCTTCTCAGGAGAGGGTGAGGTGGCTGCAGGAGCTGGGGCCTCACAAACAGCGAAGGCTGTCAGAGGCAGAGACTGTTGGAGAGCATAGGTCTCACCAACAGGCACTGATGGGAGTGCTCAGGCTGGGAAGGGCTTGGCCCGGGGAGCTCCTTCCTGCCCAATGCAGAGTGTGAGTAACAGAGAACACTACTCTGAACAGCAAGAATTCAAAAAAGATATTTTAAGACAAATTCTGGTTGGCACAGTGTCCTGATTTCCAGTATTATTCTACCAATCTACCTATCTCTCTATTTCAGCACTGGGGACTGAACCCAGGGCCTTCACACTAAGCTGCATCCTCAAATCTTTTTATTTTCTATTTTGAGACAGGGTCTCACTAGGTCCCTAAGTTTCCAAAGATGGACTCAAACTTGTGATTCTCCTGCCTCAGCCTCCTAGAGTGCTGGGATTAGAAGAGCCACCACACCTGGCCTAATTTCCAATTTAAATGTTTAATCAGGATTTAATATTTCCCACTGCCCAGCTTGGAAGGGAGCCCTCAAGAACCTGCTCTGGTCTGGTAGCTCCCCACAGCCTCCATGTAGCTGCCTGGTATCACTGCCTGGTGGAAAGGATCACCAACACTGATACCCAAACCCCAGGTCATATGGATTTCTCCACAGTCTCTTTCTTACACATTCACCTAGATACACACTCCCAGGACAGACCATATCATCTGTGGGACCCAGGGAAAATTCAGGCTTCCAGTGGAAAACAAAAATGTTAGGAATCAAGATGGCGACTGCAGAGTGTTCAGCCAGGCCCAGATCTCACATGGCCACACCAGCTACACTCACATGAAGCCAGCTCTGCCTTTTGACTCCCATTTACAGAGCTTTGGGTATGTAGTTATCTTCCTCCCCAGACACACAGAGCCCTTCTGGTGAGCAGATGCAGATGCTTGTGCAAGGGTGTACACCCATGTTGTGTGTGTTGTAATAGCAAGCCTATCAGGAGGAAGTCAGGGCAGCCTGAGGTAAAGTAGAATAGAAGAAAGCAGCACACAACTCAGTTAAGAGCTAATTCAGGTTCTGCCACCTGCCTCACAAGAGCAAGAACCCAAGTTCTATCCCCAGTACAAAAAAAAAAAAAAAAAAAA
>NW_022900928.1:131455736-131470647 GCF_012274545.1 Fukomys damarensis | reverse complement strand
AAAAAAAAAAAAAAAAAAAAAAAAAAGCTAATTCAGGTAGCACAGCTAGTTAAGCACAGAAAAGTAAAAGAAAACACAGGAAAAGATTAAAAGCCTAGGTAAGAATGAAGTGATAAGGACCCTTCCTCCCAGGAAGAAGGTTCTGGTGCAGATTGTGCTAAGTCAGTTGCAATTCCTCCTTTCCTGGGCTTGAGGAATATAGAAATACAAAATAACTAGCTTCTTTAGAACTTGTTTTCTTTGCAATGAGGAAAGTAACTAACTTTTTTTCCTGTGTCCTACTTATTCATATAAGAGCAGGACAAAGGGGATAATTTGGACTTCCATTCAGAATCCCCTGCTGGAGATAGGAGCTATTTCTTTTTCTTATTTTCAATAGGTTCTCTCCTATCTTCCTTTTTTCTGTGATTTCATCCTTCAACTTTGTGAGGCTCCTCTTTGTCTGTGATTTCACTCTTTGACTTTAAGAGACTATGAGCTTGGTTTATACAGAATTGACCATTTCACAACTAGGAGTGACCAGCTACTCACTTTAGCAGGGTCCTCAGACGTGCTGGCAAAGCAGGACTTGGGTTGTTGCAAGCACTCTGTGACCCAAAGCAAGAAACGATGAGTGAAAGTGTTTCCGCTTCCAGGCCTGTCTGCTCCACCATTCCCTCCTACACCGAAGATGGACATCTCGTCTGCAAGCTGAGACACTGTATCAGCCTCCACAGCATTCTACTTCCTGGATGTGGTTGTATAAGTGATGAGCTTCAGCTGTCTTCCCTTTCGGCTTCTGACTTGTGGCAGAGCGCTGTGTAATTCTAGACACAGACGGTAATGTAACACATCACATATGAGACGCACAGACCTATAACATCCAAGAAAGCAGGGTTGGATGTCATGGGCCTGGGCACAGAATAGGCCCACACATTTTATTTGTTAAGGAAACAAAATACAATTACATATAAGCTGTAACACGGATGAGTTGCCAGCTACCTAGCTGAATTTTCGAAGTTAAAATGGTGTTGCTTCTGTCTTTCCAGTTCCCCAAGGGCCTCTTGAGAAACCTTTCCAACAAACTCCCAGTTCTTCTGGGTCTTATATGTGATAAACCCCAAGAATGGTGCACTCTCAGGGCATTTTGGAGGCACCCACTTTGGCCACACATTTCACATTACAATGACTCTCCTGTTTTACAGATGAACAAACTGATATTCAGCCACGCATGACACCAACCACCAAAACATGCTTCCTGGACCTTGATTCTACCTAATCTACATCATGAGTTCTAGATGTCACCGCGAAGGGGATCAAAAGCTTTTTTTGATTCCTCAGTAATTTCTAGCCTCAAATAGTCCACATCTTCTAGTATTGGAAGTAAATGAAATAAAGCACAATTGCATATAAAATCAATGCTGAGTTTTCAGCCCAAATGCGTAGTGTAGTTTCCAACCCAGTCTAAACTGTCATTTTTGCTCAGTCACACGGCTCCCAGGAAAATCAAGACAACCCAGTCTTCCCTCATAACACCAAGAAAAAAGCAATCAAAACAAGCACAGTTTGGGAGGCACCTGCACCTTCTGGCAGAGACATAACCAGTGCTGGGCTTGATCATTCACTTGATAACCCAGCTTTGAGCTCCAGGATCCCAGGTCTCTCACTCTTGTTTGCACAGTGGCTGTGAGCACTGAAATTATTACTGTGGGTGATGGCATCCTGGGACAGGTTTCCAGTCTTTGTGCATGACTACAAAAACTTGGACATATCATGCAATGGTAAGGAAAAAACAGCTAAGTTTAATGAGGTTTAAAGGGGGAAAGTACAGTATGCTCAGAGCAAGCAGGCTTATGATGGTAGAAAAGGAAAAATGGCACAAATGTGGAACATGTTGGATTTAAGGATCTGAAAATGTGAGCTAGGCAGAGGGGGCCTCCCACTGGATCTTTCAGAGCATGATTGACAACTTGATTGACAGGGCACTGGGTCATATTGATACGGGAAAAGAGATGTGACTCCCAAACCTCCTAGATATCCAAAGTATGAGTGCGTGTTCTCTAACGTCAAAGAATGAATTCTAGGAACAAGAGATTAAGAGTAGGAAAAATTTATTGAAAGAAAGATAGCTTCTGTCTAAGAAACAGAAGGGGGACTGGAAGATGGGTTGCCTGCTCACCCAAATTCTCAAAGTTGTTTTATGGGACAAAGCCAGGAGGTGAAGCAGGTTCAAGGTGGGACAGAACTGTAGTCAACTAGTAAGATTACAAGTACAGTCACTTAGGTAACACTGATCTAATGAGAAATTACAAGGTGGACAAAGCTTAATATGAACAACCAATGAGATTATGACAAGTAAAGTCACTTGCATAATATTGATTAAATGTGGATCCAATGAGGAAACAAGTCATGTAGCAAGCGTACCAGGAATGAGCAAGGATTTTCCATGGTATGGGGTAGGTCAGGGATCTTTCTTGGAAGATCTTGGTCCTCTTCCCAAGGTGATTGATACCTGTTTAGAATTTCAATCACTGCTAGTCATCCTACATGGGTGTGGTAGTTTCTTCCTTGTACAATGCTGGCCTTCAGTGACTGTGCCTTAACTGTCTTCCATGCTGGCTCCTCGAGGGCTGGCCCTCTCTAACTGCCTCCAAGGTATCTAATTAACTTGCCTATCTGCAATAATATCAGTTGTACTACTGCATGTACCTTTTCCTACTGTTATAACTGGGTGTGTGAGATGCAGTTCATATGGTAAACCTTTAATGAGTTCAAGGAGAGATAAAGGCATTATAGTTCATGTGTCCGGTCTAGCAGGTATGTGCCTGGTTTGGAATTTTAGCAATTTCCAGGGGTCTTAGTTTTGTTTTTGCTTTTTGTTTGGGTTTTTTTTTTTTTTTTTCAGACAAGGTCTCCCTATGCAGTCCAGGCTGGCCTTAAATTCATAGCAATTCCCCACCTCAGCCTCCCTGGCGCTGGAGAGTACAGGTGTGCGGTGCGCCACAGTGCCCAGCTACATGTTGCCTCTAGGTAGTGGGCCTTAGGACAGAGCCCAAATTCAGGGAAGTGGAGGGGGAGTGGTCCCATGGCCCCTAATTGTTCTATCAACACTGAAATCATAGAGGTACACCTGTCTGCCCTCAAGAAATAATAGCCCTGAATGTCTTTTGTTCTAAGTTAGATCTAGCTGAACATATGAGAACCGAGAGATGACAAAATTTTGTAGCAACAATGGAAACAAAGGAGCAGGAAAATGAAGAACGTGGGACTCCTCTGTTAGAGGCCTGGTGCATGCAGAATTTACACAGCATGTTGCTCTTTCCTTCTTCGGTCGATAGTTAGCTTTCCACCTCTTTTCTCTCTTGCAAGTCGCTGATTCCGCTCCCACCTCCCCCACCTGGCTGAGCTCTTGTTGCTCTGTAAATGACCCCTTTCCCAAACCTAGCACTTCTGCACTATCAATGAGAAGTATGGCTTGCAATGGATAAAAAAACAACCCCCCTAAAATGTGTTACTTTAGGAGACTTTAAAGCCATTTCTAACACATTTTCTTGGATTTATTGAAGATCTTCTATCTCGCAGCAATCAGACAGTAAAGCTGCCAGCAGAACGGATGTGCTCCGGGATAGTCACACAAAAGGAATGAGGTTTACATTAACTATGGTACTGAAAATGTGGATTGCAACAATAAAAACGTCACCCAGACTTATTGGCGCTCTGCTCCTTCTGTGGGTTTCTCATAAAATTAGCCAGTATAAGCAAGGAGGGAGGAGGGCAGCGTCCTCAGTACCCTGTCTACTTGCTGCCAGGGACAAGTGTGGTTGACAGGCCTCAGCCTTCTGCTAGAGGCAGGGTTGAGAGGATAAAAAGAAGCCCTTCCTGTAATGGAGGGAGGTGTGTGAAGTACTGACCAGGAGACTTCTTGGAGGATAGGAGCTGTGAACAGTTCCAGATACCAAGACAAGACAAACCGTTTAATTGGGGTTTGGTTCTCCCTGTTTGCCTGTTCCTGGCCTCATGGTAAAATACTTTTCTTAGATCAGATTAGGTTTAAATTGGTATAGGATGTGGTTGTCTATGGGAGGAGTGGGGGTCTAAGGGTTCAATTTCTAATACCTCTCTGCTTGTAAGGTGAGTCCCAGGGTCAGGAACCAGCCAGGTATAAGCATCTGTCCTTGTTATCGGCAGGGCCAGTACCCGGTTCAGTGGCTCAATTCCTTCAGTGATTCCTTCAGAATGGAGAATTTAGCCCAGGAGTGTATGCCTAAGAGCGGTTCTCACTCTCCCCCGAAAAGTCTAAACTTAGGGACAAACACTCTGCTGTAAAGAGAGAGACACGAAGAGTTTTCCTCTGAAGCCAGATACCTAGAAAGGATACTTTTCTCTCAAAATAAGCAGACAGTGGAAAAACATAGGCCTTGTCTCAATCCAAGAGAGATTTTTGCATAAGTCAGTCTTTCTGAATTTATCATTGATAACTGGAGCAAAACAGGACTCACTCCTGACCAGCCCTGCCAGTCCCATTATTTGTCCCTCTGGGAGCTGGAGAGGCAACGGGTCAGGTAGCCCAGGGGCAAACATGCAAACTTGATGCAAGAAATCCAGAGAGATTCAAAGAAAATAAACACATCTGCAAAATATTCAACTGGGGTTAATTCTGTATACTTGAATGCTTCAGAACTGGCAGAAAAAATGTCAGCCATGAATTACGCACTCTTGGGTAATTAGGAAGAGTGTGAGCCCTACCTCTAACAGCTTTAACAGTGCAGGGTTAGAGACCATTACAGCACTGAAAGAAAACCACGAAGCCCACACATTAACCAGGCATATGGCTTTCATGAGGATGCTCAAAAATACAGACATTCCAGGGTGTGTGAGTATGGCACACATATATGTGGTTAGGACCCCTCTGCAGGCAATTTGTCCTTAGGGTCTCTCTGCTGTACACCTGCTGACCTGTGGGAGTCCTGGTCTTTCTTCCAGAAGCAGGAAGGGGAAAGTATAGGGGCTGCACTTTAGCAGTGAAAGGATGAACCACCTTAACAGGCAGACTCAACCATCTAGGTTTGGCCCATTCCCCCTTCCAATGAGTCCTGACCCTGCTTTCTAAAAGGAGCACCTAGACCTGCTCCCATCCCTCATCTAAAGCTAAGGATCCTCCACCAAACAGGAAATGGCCTTGTCGAAGTTGCAATTGTAAATATACAGTTTTAAACACCACATGGGTATCCACTAAAAATCTCGGGGTACTGGATGATCCAGAAAAGACATCCTTTGGGCAATTTACTGTCTGCATCCTTCTCAAACTTTCACAAAAGCTCCAATCCCTCGGAAACTTTAACAACTTTCTCCTTTACTACAGGTCTTTCCACTTTTGAAAAGTGATTTTCTCATTTAGGCAAAGATGTGCAGTATTTGGTTAGCAAATTCTTTTAAATGTTTCATTGGGTTGTTTGTTTTAAATAGTTTTGCATGTGACTTACTCAAGGTGAAAAGAACAGGAACCTCTACCTAGAGTAAAATATAATAGCCTAGATATGAGGCTGGCATGCTGGGAAACTGAGGCAGAAGGCTCAAAAGTTCAAGCTCAGCCTGGGAAATTTAGTGACCCTGGGAGACTTTGTCTCAAAGGAAATAAGGGCAGGAATATAAATCAGTGAGAATTATCAGTATGATAAAATAAAAAATAAATATATTTATAAAATATCTTGTGTTTTTCTATCTTATTTTTTGCCTCGCTTCACTTATTTACAATTAATTAAATACACCTGTATATTGTACTTGATTTTTTTTTTCATATTTACATCACTGGCATCAAATATGAGTACATTAATTCAGCATTAACTTTTATAATATTATGCTCTCACCTTTAATAAGATGAATTATTTTTCCATTGATTTTATTATTTTATTATTATTATTATTATTAATCATTTTACGTTTTTGAGACATCATCTCACTATGTAGTTCAGGCTGGCCCTGAATTCACTATGTAGCCCCATGTTGGCCTCAAACTTAGTGGCAATGCTCCTGCCTCAGCCTCCTGAGTGCTGGGATCACAGGTGTGTGCCACTATCTTGTGATGCATGAAATACATATATACACATTATAAAATAAAAATATAAATGAATAAATACACACAGAGAAGTCATTTGTCTATTTTTTTATTCAGCCCTTTTGATGAGTCTATTTCCTCCATGATCCTTCTCCCCATTATTCTTTGGAATTATTTTACTAATTTCATAAATTTTTTCTTGTTTCAGAAGACATAGCCATACAAGAACTCTCTTCTTAGTATTTTTAACGAGAGTGGTGTGAACTCTGACAGAACTTTTTGATGAATATTAATGTCTATGCAATATACTTTTTAATGCTTTTATCATTCTTAGTAGAATTTTGTGGTTTTTCCAGGGTTCCAGTAAATGTCCCTAAGTCTATCTTACAGTACATGTGTTACCCCCAATGCTGTGCTATTGATTTTATATTGAAAGCCTTGAACAGTTGTACATTTATTTAGTCTTTGATTAGCTACTATACTTTTTTTCTGGTCCTAGGGATCGAACCCAAAACCTTCCCCCGAGCTACCTCCATATGCTTCTTTTTTCTGAGGTAGGGTCTCCTCGAGTTTCTGCTGGCAGTTCAAGAAATGCTCCACACACCCATCAAGCTACTGTAATTTTTTTATTGGTCATGAAACCACTTCTTATTTTTTCTCAGGTAAACTATCTCACCCTTCAAAGATACTCTTTGACCTTTAAAGAATGCCTCTTCCTCTCTCTTCTTTTCTATTTTCTGTTTTGCATGTTTGTTTTCTGGCCTAGAAACTCCAGAACAATAGTAAAGCAGAAATAGTAAAACTAAAACAGAACATTGTCTTCTTATTGGGAATGCTTCTGACTTGCATCTCCTTTGAGAGTCATGACCTGCAGCACCCAGAGCGGATCTCAAGGCCTGAGGTCTCTTCTTAGGGGGTGGCTGGGGTGCTCCAGGGCCATCTTCCCTACCTGGTAGGGACAGACTCTGCCTTCTCTTTAGCAAATTTCAAGTTTGATTTTCTTTAATCTGTCAAATACTAGGTGTATAGGTTTATGGGCTGCAATAGACTCTTTGACATACATTTATATTTTCAAATGATTCAACCAAGAACATGGCAGATCCGTCACCTTGTGTACACCTTCCCATGGGTGAATGTGGACATGGATTTTGTTTTATCTACACTCAAGAAGATGACTGGGGCTGGGGATTTAGCTCAGTGGTGCCACTGTCTGCCTCTCAAGTGCAAGGTCCTGAGTTCGATCCCGATACCAAAAAAAAAAAAAAAAATGATGACTGTAAGGAAATAGTCTTTCTCTTACCTAATGTATTTGATCCAGAGTGCTAAATTTCGTCAAATTTTGTGTGTACATTATATATTTTTATCTGCTTGCAGTAATGTGAGGATATTACAAAAGATCAAATTTTCTAATAGTCTACTTGGATTGAGTGCTCAGTTTTTGAATATGTAGAGCAAGGTCATAGTAATTTAAAAACACATGTCCCTGTCTTCTATATGGTTTTATTTAAGAATTTCATAGCAGGGTGAAAGTGTATTTTTAATTTTTAGAACAACTCTGTAAATAAATTATGGGCATGCTTTATATTGGAAATTTTGTTTCCTTAGCACTGTGGAAGCCAAATACAAGGGTTGGGGTAATTTCCTCTTTATTTCTGTCACTTTGGGTAATCACGTTTTCATTTAAAAAACAGACCCCTCACTTTGATCCCAGTGATGGATTTAAAATTGCCCACCTGAATTTCTTCAAGGTTTCTTCCTCTTGCCTGATGTTTGTTTACTCTAACACGATTTCTGTGTATCGAGTCTGTCTGGATGAGACCTGTTTTATCGATCCCCTCATAAAACCAGCTCTACTGACATTTTGAACTTATCTGATATGTGCTTTGTTTTCTGACTCTCTTTCAATCTGTAGTCCCTAAACCTGAATTATTTTACATATATTTCTTTCTCTTTGCTCTTGCTTTGAGGGAAAGATTACTTCACATGTGTTTTATTTTTTGATAAACATCACAGTGTATTTGTGCATATGTTTGCATTTATTTGGACATATTCTATAAGAGTACTCATGAAAACACAATTGGTATTTACCTCTAGGTCATAGGACTAACAATCATAGGACCAGAATCAAAGAGACTTTATTTTAATTTTGTACATTTTTTTCTGCTTGATTATTCTCTTACTGTGTGTTTGCATTACATGTATAATTAACTATTTAGATAAAAATATTAGCCAATGTTTGCATAGTTGCACATCTTTTCTTTTTTTTTTTTTTTCCTGAAACAGCATCTCTATGTAGTTCAGGCTAGCTTTAAATTCATTCAGTAGCCCAGCCTGGCCTTAAAACTCATGGCAATCCTCCTGCCTCAGCTACCTGAGTATGGCAATTACAGGCATATGCTATCATGCCTGGCACCCGGATAATTCTAACAAAAACAATCACAGAAAAAAACACTAAGCATTTAAAATTTTTATTGGTACGTTTGCAGTACATAATGATTAAGTTCATTGTGGGGAGTTGGTACATGTACAGGATGACAGGTCCCGGAAGTCGGACCCCTGCCCAAGCAGGCCTGCTACCCACATCCACAGGACACAGAGATAACAGGGAGCCAGCAGCTGTCCTACTGCTCCCACCTCCGCCCTGTTTATCAGCCAGCCCCAGGCTTGTCACCCTGGGGACTCTGAAATTTTCCACCCTCTTAAGCAGTGCCCCCTCCCCCACCTAAAATGCCCCATATCAACCGTGCACACCCTCCTCTCAGTGCCAACGGTCTGCTTGCCGTTGGCCCATCTGCACCCAAAGGGCAATAAACTCTTTGGATTTTGCTTAGACTTTGCCTGACTCAGTGGTCTCAATTGTGCCTGATCTCGCACATACATTTTAATTCCTTTTAAAACCACAGCTAGTTACCAATTACTACTTACCCACCATTAGTTACCAACTACTAGCTACCCATTATTAGTTATCCACTATTAGTTAAACATTACTATTTACAGGTTGTAGTTAACCTTGCCAGTTACCTGTTGCTAGTTACCAACTACCATTCACAACTAGTTACCTACCACCAGTTACCTCCAACTAGTTGCATATTACTAGTTACCTGTTAATAGTTGAAGCTTTTGCTGTCCATTTGTGCTGTCGCCTTGTTCTCATTTCCATCAATACTGAAGCAAGTCGATTCCAGACTGAGGTTCCAGCCTCCCCGTTCTAGGATTCCTGCTAGGGCTCACCCAGGCAGTCAAGACTGATGCTCTCTGCTCCTAGCGAGGGATGAGAGACACTGGGAATCCTGTGAAATCCCTGAACTGGAAGCCACTTCTGCTTCTAGCTCAGGGCCTCTTCCTGGTCCACAGCCCCAGGGAGCCAGCTGCCCATCATTCCTGCTGTTTAAATGCAACCATGGGGATAAAGCAGAGCTGGGAGACTCTGTCAGTGTTATTCCTGCTACTTCACCACCGTGTCTGTTTTCCTTCTTTGGGTGGGATTTCATGGTAAGCTCGCCTCTCAAAGGCTGAGGAAGGACACCTTTCAAGCTCTGGTTGGGAGACCCTGGTTGGGGAGCAGAATTTGTATTTTCCTGTGGGCTGACAGAAATGGGTCAGGGCATGGTTGGCTCTGAATCGGATCTCTAGCCTCAGGTGTTTCGCGTTAGACCCATTGTTTATTCATGAGCTGTTGTTTTTTAAAAATTATGAAGTACATCTATTCCTTTAGGCAAGGCTACATTATACAAATTAACAAAGCAGAACATCATAGGCCTCTTAAATTATTAGATAACTTCAAAACAACCTTTCTAGGCCAGACAGGGCTGTCCTTGGAGTAACCTTGACTTCATCAGGTTCTTGAAGGACACAGGTGAGCTCCGGCTTCTACTGTCCACACTCCTGCACATGTCCTCCACAAGTCTTAGAGCTTGCATCGGGCTGGCTGTGAAAAGATTCTTTTGTTGAGCCCTTTTACCCCTTTATGCAATTTCACTTTCAAATGTTCAGGTTGACTCAAATCCTACATCCCCATCACAACCTTGCATCCTCGGCAGTTTTAGAAAATCTGGCAGTTAAGCAGCCCTGAATTATACAGGAAGGCAAATAATGATTCCTACCCCTCAATACCTCTTTCAGTAGAAGGCCACGCTGTGTCTTTGGACAGTAACCATATGTTCCAGAGTGAAAGGTTGCAAAGTCTCCGTGTGCGGGTTCTGCAGCTATTGAAACACACACACACCCTACTGAACTCAGGAGTTTTTCAAAGGGCAAATGATCAAAAAGCACTCCAGATTAACAGGAACTGTGAGAAGCCATCAAGGGAAGATTCATGGCGGATTCTCATAAATACAGGTATATTTAAGATGTACATGATTTTAATTTTAAAAAGGAATTTAGATCCCTTTGAGCTGCCTGTGAATACATTGTTCATCTTTAACAATCCTCACCATAACTTCTTCCCTTAGAAGGTTTCTTTAATGGAATTTGTGTAATAGAATTAAAAGCCAGGCTCATCTCGTGCAGAGACATTGTTTATAAGAAGTCTCATGTGTTTAATTTGCCTTGACATTGATCTGTTACATTTGGGGCTCTGAGAGAATTCTGAAATTGTCCATGGGCTGAGAATCTGGCCCAAGAATCTCAGAATTGGAAAGCGTCTTAGGGCTCATTTACGAAAGAATCTGCAGCCCCAGCCAGCCTCTGCCTAGACACTGACAGGCAAGGAATCATGGGTACATCCCAGGTGTCCTTGGGAAATGGAGTGGCATTCCGCAGAAAAAAGCCCTCCACCAAAAAGCGGAAGGGGACCTTCAGGGGCTGATATTTAATTCAGCCTTGTGTTTCTGAGCACTTCAAGCCAGCTACACTTTAGATTACATTTATCATATAGATAGATAGATAGATAGATAGATAGTATATAGATAGTGCATACATATATTATATAAATAGTATATATATTAAAATATATATATATATGGACTTTTTTTAGATCATTGTCACATACTTTCTTTTACTTTTGAGAAACTAGATTGTAGGGGCCACAGATAGAACTCAGTAGTAGAACATTTGCCTGCTATGCTCAAAACTCTGGGTTCCATCCTTAGCACTGCAAAAAACAAACAAACAAACAACAAAACAACAAGTGACTATACTCAAATTCAAACCAACAAAGAGCTAGGCTTGGTGATACATGCCTATAATCGCAGCACTCTGGAAGGCTGAAGTAGGAGTGTTATGAGTTCAAGACCAGCTTGGGCTATTTAGTGACCTAGTGGAACCCTGTCTCAAAATTAAATACTTAAAAAAAGGTGGAAATGTGGCTCATTCCAAAGGCCCTAGGTTCATTCTCCAACATCACGAAAT
Source organism: Fukomys damarensis (assembly GCF_012274545.1). Classification (NCBI taxonomy): domain Eukaryota; kingdom Metazoa; phylum Chordata; class Mammalia; order Rodentia; family Bathyergidae; genus Fukomys; species Fukomys damarensis. The sequence goes on along the minus strand of NW_022900928.1, from coordinate 131,459,265 downwards.
AATAATGATAATGATAATAATAATAATAATTACTAATAATAATGGCAACAATAAAGATAATGATCTGTTATCATTTTTCCTATCATTTTAATAAACAGCATACATTTCATTTTAATTGCTTATTGTATACCTATGGGAAATTTACATCTGTTTTGCTGTATATACTGTAATCTAGCGCAGATTACTTAAGAAAATTTAGGTGCTGGGGATTTAGCTCAGGGGTATTGTGCCTACCTGGCAAGGGCAAGGTCCTGAGTTTGATTCCTAGTACCAAAAGAAAAAAAAATCTTAAGAAGGTTTGTAGAAAAGTTAGTTCTAAATGTAGTGATTTGGAATTATGGTCATGATGTTCTTAAATATTTTTATTTTTTACATTTTCATAAATTATTTTACAACTGGTGCATACAGATATTTAAAAATAAAAAATTGACATCATACTAAATTTATTTTGTTTTACAACTTGTTTTCAAGAAAATAATGCTGAAACTTTAAAAAATCAGGGATCCTTTAGAAGGAAGGCAGAAATCAATATTCCAGAAATGTAAAACCCACTGGTCAATCCAGGTGAAAGTTAAATTTAGCCCCTTGGCAGCCAAGAAAATAAAGACTGCATGACAAGCTTTACATTTCCTATTATGTGATAAGACAAAGCCAACAAGGTTTTTTGAAAAGAAATGTTTTCTGACAGTGAAATCTGTGTGGAATCCATTAAATATATGTATACACCTTCAACTATATAAGACACCTATCAAATACCACCTTTGACTGTGATTTTACAAAAATGGAGAAATATTCTAGATTAGTTCATTTACTACAACTATCACCAAAACACAACACACCAAAAAAGCTTAGCATTTAATTAAGCAGTGGCTTTAGATAATAATAGCAAATCTGAGCCAGGCATGGTGGTGAAGGCCCACAACTGCAGCAAGGAGGCTGAGGCAGGAGGATCACTGTGAGTTTGAGACCAACCTGGGTTACACAGTGAGTTCAAGCTCAGTCTGAACTAATAGTGAGACCCTGTCTCAAAAAGAAAATCGGTAATTTAGGAAGATAATGTGGAAATGGGGAGCATTGCAGAAGGGCATCTGCTGGACTTCCAGCTTCTGCTTAGTGTATGAAAAGATGGGAGGGCATCCTTTGAATAGTTAATTCCATGCAAACTACCTAAACCTGACTTTGCCTCACCAAGTCAAAGAATGAAATTGTGGATCAAAAGAAGTTAGGAAACTATTAGAAATATAAGAAGAGAGGGTTGGGGATTTAGCTCAGTGGTGCCACCACCTGCCTCGAAAGTGCAAGGTCCCAAGTTCAAACCCTGCTACAAAAAATAGAATAAAAAGAAATATAAGAGAATAGGGCAGAACGTGGTGGTGCACACCTGTAATCCCAGCACTCGGAAGGCTGAGGCAGGAGCATCATTGTGAGTTCGAGACCAGCCTGAGCTACACAGTGAGTTCCACGTCAGTCTCAACTACATAGTGAGGCCCTGTCTCAAAAACAAAACAAAACAAAACAAACAAACAAAAAAAAAGCAGAGAATAGCTCCCAATTTTGGAAGGGTCCTAATTGGGTCACCAGGATGCTTTCTTTGTTTCTGTCTTATATGGATAAGCAGGGCACAGGAGGCTTTGTAGAGTTGAACCCAGCTGGCCAAGTTCAAAGGAAACCAGTTATTTTTCATTTAAGCTCCACAGATGTTCATGCTAGAGGTAGGGGGAATCATTAACTAGCAGGTATTCTACCTAAGAAGTTTCTTAGAAGTTCTTACTTGTCCATCCTTATTCCTCTTATCCTTTTCCTATGTTTACTTTTACATTTCTAAGTTTAACTAGCTTATAGCTTGAAGTAGCTCTTAACTCACAAGTGCTATTTTCTTTGCACCCAGCTGACACTATCTTATATGCTGGTTCCTTATAAGCTAACTCACTAAACTGCCTCTTACCTGGCAATCATAGTAAGACACCAGACAGTCTGTAAGATCATGACTCTTCCCAGCAGAGTGGAGGGTACAGGACAAGCAACCAGTCTCAGATCTGAGGAATAATCCAGACACAGGAGGCCACAAATGGTATCATTTCACATTCGTGTGCACAAAATACCCAGAGCAAGCAAATCCATGGAGACAGAAAAATCAATCTCTTAGGGGGTTGAGAGGAGGTGAGGGACTATTTAATAGGTGTCTTAGTTACATTTTCTCACTGCTGAGACAAAATACTTGACACCCAAAGCTAAAGGAGGAAAAGTTTATTTAGGTCACAGTTTGTAGAGGTTTCAGTCCATAGTCAGCTGACTCCAAGGCAGGGCAGCATGGCAGAGGGGCATCGGCAGAGGAGAAAGACTTCATGGCAGGCAGAAGACAGAGAAAACAAGCAAGCCACAAACTATAAGTAACTAGCAGCAAGCCTCTTTCTGTCCCTTGCACTGCATCCAAGCTATTCACCCTTAGGGCAGGTAATACTCACACCCTTAATCCTAGCATCGCACTCTGAATCAATCACACACCCTAGATCCAGCCACCTCTGAAAAAGCCCCACTTATGACTGCACGAGGCTTGAGGGACGGGGATGGGGGGGACAGCTAGACATAGCCATAACAACGGGAACAGGGTGTCCTGAAGGGTGATGAAAATGTCGGGAGCTATGGAATGGCCGGGAATCTCACAACACTGTAAATATACTAAAGTCCATTGCACTGAACCCCTTAAAAATGGTTAATTTTTAATGTTGTGTAAATTTTACCTCAACTAAAAAAAAAAGCAAGAAGTGAGGGGACATAGAAGGAAAAGAGGCCATATGGAGAAGCCAGACACAAACTCTTCACACCTGGGGGTGAAAACAGCTGGATGCCAGACAAGACAGGCAAAATGTCTGACAAAGGGCTACAAGCCAAGTGCTGCAGAGAACTCCTGAGAGTAGCAGACACATGAGGAATTCACACCTGCAGCCACTCCTCCCAGACCTCATGGTGTTCACCAGAAAGGAGGAGGCAGGTCAAGACCTTTGAGGAACCCCCTTGTGGTGCATCCTGGGAGAACAAACAGACTCTGAACCCCACCAGGGCTGTCCACCCCCAGATCCAACACAGTCTTGACTGAATCAAGCTAAAAACCCATAGGGACATAGCCCGGAAGCCACCAGATGCTTCAATACAAACAGCACACTTCTGAATAGCCCATGGAGTAGAGAGGAAGTCACAAGAAAAGTTAGAGAAAATTTTGGAGTGAATAAAACTAAAGGCAATATCAATTTGGAAGGATCCTCAAAGGAGAAATCTGTAGCACTGCATGTTCATTTTTGAAAAAAAGGAATGTCTCTGTTAATGATTTAAGCTTAAATCTGAAGGCCTTAGAAAAAGAAGAGCAAATTAAAACCAGAGCAAAGAGAAGAAACAAAATTGTAACAACAAAAATAAATGAGCTTGTAATCCCAGCTACTGGGAAGGCCAAGTCAAGAGAATTACAAGTCTGAAGCCAGCTTGGACAGCTAAATGAGACCCTGGCTCAAAAGAAAAGAAAAAAAAAAAAAAA
>NW_022900928.1:131436997-131455277 GCF_012274545.1 Fukomys damarensis | reverse complement strand
CAAAAAAAAAAAAAAAAAAAAAAAAGAAAGAAAGAAAAAGAAAAGGCTGGAGATGTAGCTCACTGTGTAGGATCTGGGTTCAATCTTCAGTATCAAAAGCAAAAACAAAGTCAGTGAAATGGAAACATTTATGAAACCAATATGTGTGTTAGACTCACGGAGAAAAAAGAAAACTGAAAATCACCATTAAGAATCTGGAAGGGCACTAGAAGGTTGAAAGATGGCTGCCCAAACTACATAGAGCTATACACCCGCTGGGGAAAAGTCCTCCACCCAGTCACTCAAACTATCTCATTGGCCCAGATGAGCCTGATCAGGGTCACGTGTCCATCTCTGAGCCAATCATTATGCCAGGGGCGGGAAGTGTGATTGACTTCTAGGCTGCGTGCTTGAGTTCTGAAATTGGGAATTTCCTTGGAAATTCTCTCCAAGCGGGAAATGGATACAGGCTGTCAACAAAGGAAGTAGCTCATGCACGTGGTAGTATAAAGTGACCACACAACATAGAAAGGCTGACCAGGAAGGCAGACCTTGTTGCTCCCCAGAGCCCACAACCCAGCTCCAGAGACATCTGCTAGGACTCCCTGAGCCCCGCAGAAGTTAAAGACCCAGGAACGGATGGACTCACCGCTACAGGAGCACGGTTCTGCTGGGAGGCGAGCAGGAGACTGTTTCCTCCCGTGAGCGCCCTCTTCTGTGCTCTCCAGTCTTGTGTTAGACCCAGCCACCTATCTGCTGGCTCTATGAAGAGCAATTTAAAAGTGGCAACCTCACACCAAAAGTGAGACGTCAAGTGCCTTTTCAAATCTCTAAATCTCTTTTCTTTAGCAGGGAAAAGGGGAACACGAGAGGGTCCTTTTCCTCGGCTTTGTTTACCAAGCCATTGCCGTGTGAACTGCTTTGCAGTTCACGTCTCCTTCCCTCTCCCCTGGATGCACCTGCACTTCTCACCGTCATGTTGGCTTCATTAAAAAGAGCAGCAGCTGCCTCATTACGTGGCACAGTGTGAGGGATGTGAGTGTTTGTTAACTGTCAGAATAGTCCGGGCTTTGTTAGAAGTGCTGTTTCACTTGCGGAAACCAGAACACGGTTCTTTTCTCTCTCTAATTCCCATCTTTTTAAGACTCATTTCATAAGAACAGCAGGAAGCACAGCACTGGGGTCAAATTTGAATTATGAATAACTTAGCTCATTTTGGTTAAATACAGATGGGCCTCCGGGCACTTTGAAATTGCTGCTGCCAAGACATCAGTAAATACCTATTTAAAGCTAAACTTATTAGGAACTGACACAGCAAATGAAACTAGAAGGCGTATTTACAGTGCTGCGCAAATCAATGGGCCATTGCTTAATTATATCAAATGCTAGATTGCTCTGTCTCCAAAAGAAACCTTTGACATGAAGCATTCAAATTAGAAAAATAGCAGCACAGGATGGCAGTTTGAAAAGAAATCACCTGTAAAGGGAGAAAAAGACAGGCTGGCACTGCCACACAGAAGGCGAGTCTTGGGGACACAGACGTTATGAACAGGCAGATCCAAAGGTAGGTAGGACAGGGCAGAGATAGAGGTGACCCCCACCTTCAGCGGCTGATTTGTCTCATGGATGAGCTCAAAGGGCTCCAGGTTCTGTCAGCCACACCCAAACACATGACTTGTTATCCCTGAGTCTAGGAGGGCTGGGCAGAAATCAGGAATGGCGGATTCTAACAAAGCACAATTGTGTGTACTCTCCCCTGAGCACAGGCCCCAGGAGGCTGGGCCACCACAGAGTCAAGGGCAGGGGAAGGGACCACACCCTGGTGAGGTGGGGCGCTCTAGAAAGCTCAGGATGGGTGGAGATGTGGGTTTCCATCTAGCCTGCTCCCCCAGCCTTTGCATGGTTGCTCCCTTCATGCCCAGTGTGGTGCCCCCAAGTGACAGCTCACCCACTGAGCGCCCATGTGACCCATTGGCCCGCCCGGCCTCACAAGCATCAGACAAAAGGGGTGGCCAGGCCATGTGCTGAGGAGGTCACGGCTCATCTGATTTTATTTTCAGGACTGGAGACTGAATCCAGAATCTCACTCATGCTGGGCTTTGCCACTGAGCTCTGACCCCAGTCCTGATGGTCGTGTCCCTGATCAAGGACCCCATATGGGGACAGCATCCGTGAGTGCAGGACATGAGGAGATGATTCCCTGTGTGGGTGGCTAACTCAGTGGCATGCTGAGGACCTGCCCCTGCCCGTCTCCCTGGAGAAGCTGAGGCATAGGACGCTGGTCGTGTCCACCGTGTCTGTGACTCCTGACTCTGGACCCTCACATTTCACACTGCACCACTTCCTGTGCCTCCCTGTGGCCTCTTGGCATTCAAGGTAGCAAGGGAGATATTTAGGCCAACTTACCTGGCATTCATTTCTTGGAGGCTAAGCTCCAAGTCATTCTTTTGTTGTGTTTGAAATAAAGTAAAAACCCAAGCCCATCTCAGTCCACTAACTTTGCCTTAGGCTGTGCACCCCTCCTCCAGGAAACTTGCCTAGTGCAGGTCAGGAAAGCTTTCTTAATATCTTTTGTTACAGCCTCCTCCTTGTAACTAGGGTGCGTTTTGTCAGGAGAAGCTTCTTTCTATTCATGTATTGAGTCTCCTTGGCTCGTCCTCCGTGTCTATTATCTTATTTTTTAAATCTTTTTATTCATTTCCTCTATTATTGTAGAAGGTTTCTCAACTTCATCTTGGTCTTGCCTTGTTTGCTTTCCTTTGACAGCAAGCCTGACCTCTCTCCTGCTGGTGTGGATTTTAATATCTGCCTTTCTCCCTGATATCTGTGAACTTGCTCCTGGGCCGTGCCATCCCCGCACCTCCCCAGTGGGAGAACCAGGCGATGCCTGTCTTCATGAGTCTTGCAGAGAATTCTGAGCAGCTGGTTTCTAAGAACCTCTTTCCGTGGGGTGTGCCTGTCACATGGACATTTTCTTTGAGGGTACAGAGTGGGGGTCCGGGCTCAACAGCTTGAATTCCTCTGAGGCCAGGCAGGTGTTGGCAGTGAGTGGAGCCCCAGGGTGGAAAGACAGTCAGAGTGGCCCGTCCAACTTACTCACAGAGACGGTGTCTAGGTGACACATCCGGACTTGTAAATGTTAGGCTGGCCCAGGAAGGGCCCAATTCAACACATCCGCTCTGGTGTTCTGCCTCCTGGCCTCCAGTTTGGGCAAAGGCTTAGCAGAAAAGCCTTCTCTTGTGTGCAGAACTTTCCACTAATTTCTGTGTTGTCCCGGCTGACTCTGGCTGGAGGGAGGATGGTTTCTCCACGGCTCTTGGGAGACAAGATGTGTGCGTTGGTCCATACTCCCCATTCATCTGCCCGGCGGGAAGGAGTACGGAGTGACCATGTTTAGCAAGACATTGCCTAAAAGGTAGTATCGAAGATGATGAGAGTGGCCGTGCCATGCATGCAGAGCTCTTAGCATGATGCGATAGCAGCTAAAGTTTTCCACATATATTGCATCTTTTATTGCAAAGCACAGAGCAAGGTGTCTGGGACAGCGCAAGCTCTCAGTGATGTGATTTTCACAGTTCTTACTATTGCTTCTCACATTTGAAGGTTGAAGGGCTGGTGCTGCTGTGGGCGGTGACCAGCACCGCTGTGGGGAGCAGAGTTGTACATCAGTGCTTACTCCTGCTTCCTGCAGCAGCATCTTCCCCTGAGCAGCATCTTTCTGGGGTGACAGGTCAAGGACACACAGAAAACAGAATTGCAGGCTTCTGACATGCAGTGGCGGTGGGTGCCACTCTTCTCCAAGGCATATATGCTAATGTGTGCAGCAGGCCTATTCTCCAGGGAAGAAATCGAACCTTAGGAGAGGTTAAGTAAAGATTTATAACTAGGTCAAGCAAGATGAAGACAGAAAATTCTATAATAAAAGTAATAATGTAGAGGTTGTTGGGAACTGTGAAGGCAGTGATTCCAGAGGAATCACATGGCTGGAAACCAGGTTGAAATGGACTGAAACATATATAAAAACTATATTTAAAAATATTTAAAACATATATATAATACACATAAGTAAATGCATATAATATCTAAACATGTATAAATATATAAATAGAATGAAAAACATATAAATGGCAAGAATTGTCATTTGAAAAGTTAGCAAACTTACTATAGTCTGTCTATGCAAGTGATTTGCAAGATCTGACAGATGCAGGATTATGTTTAGCAATTGTGTTACTTTTCTCTCGTTGCCAAAACAAAATAACTGACATCCAAGGTTGAAGGGGGAAAGGTTTATTTGGCTTATAGTTCATAGAGGGTTCAGTCCGTAATCACCTGGCTCTAAGGCAGGGATGGCAAACAGGAATCACAGAGGAGAAACAAGGTAACAAGGGAGTTCAAGTGTGCTTTTCTGCTCCTTTTATCTTCTTCAGACTTCCTGGATTAGGGCAGTGCCAAATCAATCACTCAGACATAGTGGTTTAGCAATCACACGCCCTTAATCCTAGCATCACACGTTCCAGAGTCAGCTACCTTCAAAAAACACTGCACGAGGCTTTGGAGAGACATCTAGACACAAGCCATGAACCCAATATAAAAACTCCTCTACAAGTTTACAAACAAAAGAATATAATGAATGTAAAATGCCCAGCAAATATGAACAGGCAAGACACAGGAAAAGAAACCCAAACAATTTATAAACAACTTTCCTAGAGTCTAAAAATCCCAACTTAATCCCAGAAATCTGGTTGATACTTGTTGATGATAAAATCCAGTATCAGAACAAAGAGAAATATATTCTTTCCATTTTGCTGGTGTGAGTGAATTACTACAGCCTCTTTGCCATGTGATCCTGGACCAACAGTGTCCTGAGAGGTGTTCAGCAGGGTAGAATAATTATCACAGTGCTTGTAAATGTGCATACTGGTCCATTCCAGGTGAACATGGGATATACCTGACCCTCTTTTTTGACAAGGATGGAGAAAGTGCTTGATGTGTCATCTGAGACTAAGGTAATCTACTCCAGTAAAGATGCTACTCAGGGAAAGCAACTGCTACTGGGAAGTTGAACTTGTTGCCCTCTCCTCTCTTCCCCCGGGGTTAGTCTGCTTTTGGAGGAGCCAGGCTGGTGAGTTAAAGAGACAGAGCGGGAGTCCTGACCTCACACTCCAGGGTCTTTGAAAAAAGCACTTATTGGTAGCAAGAGTCTAGTGTCCACTAACCATGTTGCTGGCACCTGTGTAAGCAGTAGGGGACAGGGGAAGCCATTTCAGAGGTTTTCATTTGGCTTTTTGCACTAGAGTAGTTCTTACCTATAAGCCAGGAAACCAACCTTGGGATTGTGCTACCTACCGATATAAATTCCAACCACACATCCAGGGCCTGAGGACACCAACATTGGAGGGTTTTGTGGTCCCAGTGGATCTAAGGTGAGGCTAAACTGGGCCAGGACTCACTTTATGCCCAGCCCTTAAGGGGATCCTAGGACTCTGCTAAGTTCCCTCCACATGACTGCAGACAGGTCCTTGTAGGGGAGGACTGGGAGTTCATCATACTCATCGTCATGGTGCCACAGGCTCCATGGTAACTGGTCATCGTGTGTGACTCTTGTGATTGCGCAAGTAGATATTTCCCTTGTTGGCTGCCTATGTTCTTTCTCCTCGAGAGGCCAAGTTCAAGGAGATATCTCCAGTCACATTCATTGGGTACCCCTCCAGCCTCCATCCCATGATCAATTAATCTGCCTGGCTTCTGATGATTGAATGCCACTGACTCTGGCTTTCAATCTGCGATCCCGTTGCTCCCATTGCTGCCATGAGCCCAGTTCTCAGTGGCATTGCCTACCACCAGCGTTTACATACCGAGGAGAAGTTCCTCTGTACTTCACTGTGTTCCTGTTGGCCCTCAGACCAGGCCCTTCTCATAGTTTTGGTGAATTGTGTACATTCTGGGAATACAGTATTCTGGTAGGTTTTCTGGCCTTCTGTGCTATCTACCCACTCCTCTGGACCTTTTCATGTCACCTTCTACAACCTGCCATAGCCTCCTTGACAGATCACTTCCTGTAGGCGCAGCTTTTCCTGGGCTTCTTGAAACCATTAGGTGATCATCACAGCACTCAATGTCCTCATCAGGGTACTGGACCCTGCATCTGTGGAGAGCCCGACCCAATCAGCTACCTCCTCCCTGTCCAACCTCACAATGCATTCCCTGACCCAGGACCCTGGAGTCTTCTTCATTTGTCGCTGCTGCTGACTGGGAGCTGAGGCATTTTTTTAGGGTAGTGGCTTTTTCATCTTCAGTGGGTTAGTGAGTTTTTAATGGCTTGTTTTTAATCTCCTTTGGAAGAATCCAAAGAAGCTTTTGTTCTGGGGATGGCTTAGTTCCATTTTTCAAGACACAGACCATCCAGGGTCTTTATTAAATAAATGCTCTTGGAGCTCAACAGCATCTCTTCTGTTGTTTCCTCAGAAACTGTTCCTATCCAGCCTCCTAGGGTTCTACCCTATACACGTGCATCTTAATTGTGGTCAGATACTCAGTGAGGCTCCTAAGCAGGCTCTTTACATATCTCTTTCTCTCTCTCTCTCCTCGTCTCTCCCTCCCCACCCCATGCTCTGCTGCTCACATCTAGCTGTGTGTAGTCCCTGGTTCCTCCTGTATTTTCAGCTCTACAGGATCCCCACATTCTGCCTGGGCACATTCTTTGGAAGCCCCAGCCCAGAGACTGCCTCCTTGGGCAGAACATCTGTTGAAGAGTGGTGCAGCCCCTTCCTTTGGGCTCGTGTTCCTGTGCTGTCTGTAGTTCAGGGTCATACAGCTATGATCATTACTGTGCCTGATTCTCTGGTGTCTACTCTGGCAGGGCAGCCCTGGGCCACTGGCTTCCTAAGGCCAGAATCAGAAGTCCGGAGGTCTCCTGTGTCATCTTCTAATCCAGCACTTTACTGCTGTAGGAATGCTATTACCTTTGTAATATGGGTTTTATATCCTGCAACTTTGCAAATTCTTGTATTAATTCATTTGTTGGTTTGTACCAGAGATCCAACTTGGGACCTTGTACTTGCAAGGTAGGCGATGGCACCACTGAGCTAAATCCCCAACTCTTGTATTAATTTTCATGGCTTATGCAAACATTCTCCTGAATATATTCTATGAGCTATGGCCATGTCTCCAAGTAGAGATGATGTTGTCTCTTGCTTTGTATAAACTTAGTGCTTCCTTTTTCTTCTTATTTCTTTAGCTAGGCCATTTTTGCAGGAGATATCCGCTCTGTTCTGGACCTGATACCACCAGAGCCAGACGACTCTGTGGTTGTAAAGTTGCTGTAGGTTGTAAAGTTGCTTCTTTTTCCCAGTTCCATGAGCATTTCCCAGTCTTAAGTTGGTGCTGAATTCTGTGCCTGCCTCCATGGAGATTTCCTTTCACTGTTGCCTTCCTGTTTCCCCAGCATAGGATTGTTCAGTAACACCTTCTTCTGCTTTTGAAATAGCATGGATTTCTGGAATAAACCTGCATCATTGTTTGTTTTGTTTTGTTTTTTCTTTCTTTCTTTAGAATACAGCACAGAGTTCAATTTGGCAAACTTTTAATATTATTTCTTGTACCTTCATAAATAAGTTGGCTCTGCCTTTTCCTTTCCTCGTGTGTCCCAGTCCCATTTGGTGAAGACACAGGTCAGGTATTTCAAGCAGGTTCGGATGCCTCTTTTCTTTTTCAAGTCTCTCAAATAATCATTTAGGATTGTTATATTTTTTGAAGGTACGGCAACATCTACCATAAATTCATCCACATCTGCTGTCTTTTTAATCAGGAATCTTAATAACAAAATAGCCCCTTTGTCTTCAGTGTCTGTCATTGTAATAAAAATTCCCATTTCTTTGTGACTCAGTGTTGGGTGTCTGATCAGAAACAGTCAGAATTGCCTCCAGAGCTCAGGCTGTCCAAAAACACACCGAGGGCTGGAATTGGCAGCTGTCCCTTCTCCCAGGAGGGGCTGTGCTTGGGGCTCTTGGGGTGGGGCTCCCCTTCTAGGGGTGGAGGAAGAGCCCCTGGGTGCATCCCCAACTCCTGTCCAGATGGCCTGCATCCCCCCTCAGCCTGGCACCCAAACCCTCTCTGCCACACACCTGGTTGTTTGAAGGGCAGCACAGACAAGTGTGTTCCCAGAAGCAAGCCCTTTGTGCCTGCATGGAAATCCACCTGCCCCCCGCATGCTGCTCCAGGTCAGGTGGACACACAGAGCACCTCCCACTTTCCTTTCTGTTCTGCTGCCCACAAATTTTTACTTTGATTTAAAGTTTTTAACTTAAAGTATTTTAGGATACTGTGGACTATGTCTTGAGTAGCATAATTTAATCATCCTCTTTGAGAAAGGTTTTCATTTTTACTATACTTTCAGATTTGTCAGCGGTATTTGCTCAGAGCAGTCTCCAACGGCTGCTATCGTATTGTCCTTCAGAGCCCCATTTTCTTCTGCTCGTGTTTGAATTTCTTTTCTCCTGTTTTAATGACCCATATTGTTTTATAGACTTTTAAATGAATCAACTTTTGATTTTTGGGTCCTCTACTGTTTCTTTCTTTTCCATGTTAATATCTGCTTTTGCAGTTGTTATTTTCTTGGTACTTTTTATAGACTTCTGTGGTTTTTCTTTCTCTAACTTGAAATGAGTTGACTCATTTGTTTAAAAATTGTTTTTAATAAATGTGTTACAACTATAATTTAAACCCTAAGTACTAATTTAACTATATTCTTCAAATTTTGAAGTACATAGCATTTTGGGCTGTTCAATTTTAGATACTCTGTAATTTTCATTGTGAATGTCTTTTTATTCTTTAGGTTATGAATAAATGCATTTTTATTGTTGACTTTCAGTTTAATTGCACTATAGATAGCTAACATGATCTGTGTTCTGATAGTGACTCTCTTAAATGTATTGACACTTTGTGACTTTCCATGGGGTCGCTTTTATTAAAGAGTGTCTATTGTGTGTTTTAAGGTGATAGCAGATTTTATAGAGTTAATTTTAATTTTATTCATTATTAATTTTTGTCCTGGATATTTAATATGTCAGTTTCTAATACATATGTATGGAAATCTCAGTGGTTTAAAGTTTGCCTGTTTTGAGGCAGCGTCATTACAGGTATGCAAATAGATACACAATTCTTCCGATTGGATCAATCCCTTTCCTAATATATGATGTCCTCTATGTCTGCTAACGCTATTAACCTTAAGTTCTGCTTCATTCACCGTCAATATAGTTATCCTATTTTTGTCAGAATGTGTATTTTATGCCGTTTCCTATTTTTAATTCAAACCTTTACAGTACAGCTTTATGTGATTCTATGTGTTTCTTATAACTAGTTAGACTTTTAAATGTCTTACCCAATAATCTCTGCATTTTTTTTTTTTTTTTTTTTTTTTTTTTTTTTTTTTTTGTCCTGGGGATCAAACTCAGGTCCTTGTGCTTGTGAGACAGGCTCCAAAACCACTGGCCCAATCTCTGCATTTTTAACAGACAAGTCTAGCCCATTTATATTTATTGAGGCTGTGTCCTTTTTTGTCCTTTCCTTCTTCCTATTGTCAAATGGATAAAATTGTATATATTATCTCCCTTTCCCTCTGTTTGTGAAGAATCTATAGATTATATTTTCCTTGATTTAGTGGCTAGCATTAAAGTTTTAACTTAACTATAAGATTTTTCCCAATTAAAGTTTTAACTTAACTATAAGATTTTTCCCAACAAATTCTAAATAATTATTCTTTCTACCTTTCAAGTTTTAGCAGGAGTGTCTTCATGTTTCCACCCATTAAAAAACCCAGACATTGTTGTTCTGCAAAAGCTTTATTTCACCCTCATTTAACACACACACACATATACACACTGACATGCTCATATACACCCAGGCACACATATGAATGCTTTTATAGTTGGGAATGGGTTATGCTCACTGCTGTGGTTTAACCTCTGAGCTCTTTTCTTTTCGAAATGTATTAGTGTTCTTAGTTAAATGCAGTAGAAAATGGAACCAGCTAATTAAATAGAAGCAGTTCATTGGAAAGATATCAAACAGTTTACAGATTCCTGAGGAGCCCTGAGAATAGGAAGGAGGTTAAATTCCCAGAGACAATAACCTAATCCACTGCTGAGGTCTGGTCTGACAGCAAGACCCTCTCCGCTGCCAGTCATCAGAGGCTGTGCCAGCCCTGGCCCCACACCACTAGCTGGCAGACTGAGGACAGCAGGGTGCCTGCTTCACTCCCGGAGGAAGCTGCCAAGTGGGGTCAGGGCCTCCTCTGCAGGAGGCATAGCAGCACGACTTTCAGAACGCTTTTGGACAGATTTTTGTGTCCTCTTCACCTGTTTGTTTAACCTACTCGATTGTTGATATCAGTACAGTTTCATGGATAGTGACTTTATACTTTGGTTTATAATCCAGTGCTGCTTTCTTTATCTTGCAGCTCAAATTATTCCAGCTTTAGGCCCCTGGGAGCTTTTTCAGTCAGCTCCTGTGCCCTTTGACATCATGCAGTGGCTGCTTTTTTCTTTTTTTTCACACTTTGTTTGTTTGTTCAGCACATCCTTATTTTCTGGCACTACAAGATGCTCCAGGCCCAGGTCTATTTCCTGCCCCAGCCCTAGAATCTGCCCCCTTTCCATGGAGCCCTGATGCTTTTTCTTGAAAAAAAAAAAAAAAGATATTTGAAAGCAGGGTGTGGAGGCCCCATATGCTGCTCTGGCACATTTTACAGCTACCCTTGCACTGAAGTGATGGATAATAATGAGACCCAATCATTACTTCCTGTTTAGTTTCAGGACGTAAAGGACAGATGTCTCTTCTTCAGCAGCGACATTAGACAGCAGACTGGCAACATTTGGGGCACAAGAGTTCCTCCTGAGACTGGGGTGCTATTCCATGTTCTTTATGTTGCAATAATATAAGACTTACCTGTGTGCTAGAGATGGTCCCGGTCCTTGTAAGAACTGCTTGTGAGCGGTTACGTCACAATTCGTTATCATCTTCGTCCCGCGAGAAAGGACGAATGACATAGCACCTAAGGTTAGGCCTGGTGGGCTAGGCATGAGAAAGGAGAGGGGTTAGAGCATGCGCAAAACAGGCGGTGGGCTGGGCATGGGGAGAAAGAGGCAGTGTTGGAACATGCGCACATCTCGTGCCTTCTCCAGGGACCCTTCTGGTGCACTGGGGAGACGTTGGTTGGAAGAGATGGAGGTGGGCGGCAGTCGCGGGAGGGCAGGATGGAGGCACAGAGTGAGCCGAAGCTGAGGAACAGGGCTCGCATGCTGCAGGTAGGGAGTGGATTCTCCTGCAGTTCTCTTCCAAGGCAGCATGGATAAAGGAGAAGAGAGGTGCACGCTGCCTTCTGGGTGGAGCTGGTTTCTGTTCCCCTGGGCGCTCAGGAGACTCCATTCTCTGCAGGGTCAGGTGGCCCCTGGTGCAGGGAGACGGGTGCAAAGTGGGCGTGGCAGGAAGTGAGCTGAGTGAGACTGAGAGGCCGTGTGCCAGGGCTTGGAAGGCGCTTTGCTGAGCCTGGTTCCTTGGCATGAGAGCACGGTTCTGAACACTCCTGTGTCCGCAGCAGTGAATGCAACAGTGACTCAGAGGCGCTTCGTACAAGACAGTAGCACATTTTCAAATTCTCTCTTAACCGAGTCACACTTGCCTCCTTCCATGGGTAGGATCGACCAGAGAGTTATAATGATGCACCTGTGAACAGGTGCAGAGGCTCGCTGTAAACACAACTGCTCTGGAAATATAAAGCAGCGATTCTCACCATGCCATGCATTATACTCAGACTTACTTGCTCCTCTCCTCCAAATCAGAATCTGCCGGGGCACTCAAGGGCGGAGTTGCCATGTACAGTTGTGAAAGTTTGTGGGCTGCACAAAGTTGCCTGGTTGGGGAAATTGTCCCGATCAGCTGTCCTGTTGCTGGCACAAAATTCCTGACACCTGCAATTCAAGGAGAAGTGTAAATGTGGCTCATGATTTCAAGGGATTCAGTCCATAGTCAGCTAGCTCCAAGGCAGAAACAGCATGGCGAGGGAGCCTGCAGAGAGAAGCTACTCAGCTCATGGCAGCCAGAAGCAGAAAGAGAAGGAAAAAGGCAAAGCAAGAGAGATATTCTCCAAAGCCGTGCCCCAGGCACCCACCTCCTGGAACTGGGTCTTTTCTCCGAGCGTCACATGCAGCTACGTGCCGAGTCAAGTTTGTCTCTTCCACTATGTTCCCTGGCCCAGGAGAAGGGAAGTTTTTGGGGATTTGTAACACACAGATTATGGGTGTGTTAGCTGACATCTAGCACAGGACTGTATTTTAAAAAGAAGACTCCCAGACAATCTCAGTTCTATTATTTAGAAAGCCTTCTGAGAAAGATTCCTAAGAGCTTAAAAAAATAATCCTCTCCTAGATTACTGGAGAGAGAGTGTGATGAGATCTTTTTCTAGTGGCTTTTCCTTTGAGCTTACAGAATGTGGGGACAAAAACTAACTGAAAGGAATAATAGTCACCGAATGAACCAGTCTCATGTTTCAGTTAAGAAAATTCTCATAGGCTCTGGTTCCTGTGTGTTTTCAGCAGTTTCGTCACACTTCAGGCAGAGAGGAGCAAATGGAGGAAGACAGCCTTAAAACCGGGTCCTGCCTTCTGTCCCCCGCTGAGCTGTGAGATAAGAGTTCCTCCCCCTGCACTGTTTGAGTAGACTGATAGTCTTTAGAAAGAAAAGCCATCACTGCCTATAGCAGTCTACTTTTAGCAGTGTATTTCCATTTGCAAAATGTAAGTAATTCTTCATTATTACATTTAAGTGAATGTTGGCTGAAAGCTGCACTGTTTTCCTTTGGGAGATGGGTTTTAAGGATCTCGTGGTGGAAGCAGGTGACTCTCAGGCTCCTTGTGGATGTGAAACCTTGTCACACCCAGAGCGCTCAATTCCAGTCCCACATGCTCAGGTCTCTGGCTGCAGCAGGACGGGCAGCCCGCTCAGCACCTAGGGCGGCTGCAGCCGTGTGAGGCCAGTGTGTCTTGCCCTTGCACACCTTCTCTGGTCACCTCAGGAACTTTCTCTTTCATTCTGAGAGCTTTCTATCCACTCAGAGGTTCCAGGGTGCTTGGTACCTGGGTGACATGGGAATGGTTCTTCGGGTTTGTACATTTCCACTGGAAGGAAGGAAAAAAAGGGAAGCAAGGGAAGGGGTGAGGGAAGGAGAGGCAAGACTCGGTGCCCACAGCAAGATTCCCCTCATCTCAAGGAGTTCAATCTTGCCAGCTCTGGTGAAGAGAATGGCATGGGAACCAAATTGTCAGGTAGAGTGACTACTGTCTCAGCAGAAGGGAGGCCACAGCCTGGCATAGGGGGAGCCACCCCAATGGGGCAAGAAAGGTTCTCAAGGAGAAAGTCCTGAGCAGTGTCTGCACAGATGGAGAAGTGCTTTCCAGGTGGTGGGAGGGCTCTGTTCTCCTGCATCTTTACAGCCACCAGAGGCCACTGGCTTGTGATGACCACATCCTTTAAAGGGCTCCTCTTACCCTGGCACACAACTGTAACCTCAGTACTCTGGGAGCTCAAGGCAGGAGGATTGCAAGTTCAAAGCTACCCTAAGCAAATTAGTGAGACCCTGTCCCAAAATAAAAAATAAAAAAGAGCAGGGATGCAGCTTAGTGTGAAAGCCCTGGGTTCCATCCCCAGAGCTCAAGGCGAGGTAGGGTGGGGTCCTGGGAAGCAGCAAGGCTTCCTCAAGGCAGTTCCAGAAAGCAGAGCCGGGCACCTGCCCAGCATCGGGCACTCTGGTCTGGTGGAGGACATGGGATCAAGCCCAGGAAGGTCTCCCATCCCCACGCGCCCTGGAGAAAGGCACTGGAAGGGGACAGCGCAGTGAACTGTCATTTCTTGGCCCCATCTCTGCATGCTCAGCTGGCCACAGGTGTTTCCCGCTGTCCCTGTCCCCCATGCCCCCCAGCCTGGGGGACACACCCCAGCCTGTCATAGAAACAGTTTGGCTTGGATGTGATTTTGATTCTATGGGGGCTCGAGGGAGGCTCTGAGAATAGGAAATACATCCAAGTGCCGTCCCCTCTCCAGCCACCTGCCACCATGTCCCCTGGGAACTCTGGACCCAAAGAACTGGGGAGTGCACCCCAGTCTGAAGACTTTTGCAAGAAAAGTGGTGAAGACAGCACGTGGAGTCACGTTCTGCAATGTCAGTGAGCATGTGTTCTTGGTGGATGGTGTTGTTCCAGAATGTTCCCGCATTCCCACTGTGCCCTCTTGCTGAGTCTCCCTGGCTTTGTCCCTGGGCCCCCTGGGCCTGCCCTGAGAGGTGTGAAGGGACAAAACACCCCAGGGTGCTGCTAAATAGGGTCCATCTGGGCCATCTGTGGTCTCCTTTTGGCCACTCTCAGAAGGTGGTGAGTTCCTGTCCCCATCTCTGTCCTCACCAAGAAGTGGTGACTCTGTGAGGCCAAGTTCTGGCACAGGCGTCTGAGTGCCTTAAGTGGCCAGCGTATGACAGATGCTCCCTAAATATGGTCAGGGAAATGTGGCCCTCAAAGATGCTGGTAAAATCAGCCAATGTGGCTTCTTTGGTGGGCAAGGAAGAATGAAGGGGCTCTGGGTTTAGACAGGGGCATGAGCCATTCTTACTGCTCCTAGGGATATGGGGCAAAACCAGTTCAAAGAAGATTGTGAGCCCACATTCCAAGGGGCTCAGACTTGTCTTTGTGAACTTCTTAAAGTATGATATTATTTGAAGCAGGGGAGGAATTGAGGTTTTAAAAATATTGCTTTGAAAATACTGCGTCGAGGGGAACCTGTGAAGGGATGAGAGAAAATTCTAGAATATTCCAGAGAGATTGAGGAGGCTGATCTATATTGAGGACTTGGGGGAGAGACAAGGGTTGCACCCAGATTTCTTACTGGTAAGTTGAGACATGACAAGAAGCAAGTGTGGAGGAGCCAGGGTGTGCAGCTTAGAGTGGGCTTGGAGTTGCCATCTTGAATACAGAGGCACCAGGTGTGTGAGTCCATGGTTATCTCAGAGGGTTGAGGTCAGGTTGGAATTCTGGTCAAAAGTGATATTTAATTACCACCTACAAATGATGTTAATTGAGACCAAAAGTGGAGGAAATTGCCCAGGGAGACTCAGGAGGAGACTGAGGATGAGAGGGAGGTGGAAGAAGAGGAACAAAAGCAGCTGAGAGAGAGGAGAGTCAGAAAGAGCACTGTGGGAGGAGAGAATTCAAGGTCGGGCCGTCTTCTCCCTCCTAGGCTTTGTGCAGACCCAGTGGAAGCCCCTGATCTTGTGTGCTGATCCAGGGAGGAAGGAAATCTGGGAGGCTGCAGAGGCTGAGCAGTCTCCTCCCTAGGCCACCTCTCCCCACCCTATCTGTGGACACAGGCAGCTTGGGAGCTGAGGTTCAGTCCGGGCGGGGTCCCCTTGGGATTCTTTTCCTGTCCCATGGATGGCATCATACCCAGGCCAGAACAACGGGCAACTTCACCTCCAGATCTGTCTGCACAGACCCCTCATGCCCTGGACAGGTCAGGGTCCCTTTGTGAGCCCCCAACCCTGAGGCTGCTTCTAGCCCTGAGAATCACAGAGCCTGTGGCTGTGGATTCATGATGAGCGGCTGTTTGGGGGCATCCTCCATCAACCCCTAGTCTCCGCTGTCCCAGTGAGTTCCTGCCTGGTGGGAGCCAAGGGAGGACATGACAGCCAAATATCAGCCAAAGTTGAAAGTGCGGCTAGTGAAACACGATCATTTCAGAAATAATAGCTGCCAGGTTTCCCTGGTGCTCTGACTGACCTGGCAGCGAAGTGTGGTTCAGACAGCAGCCGCCGTCTGGCTGCACTCGGGAGGCCACAGAGGGGGGACTCCCTCAGCTGTTCAATGTGACCCAGTTGACCTGGAAGGGCAGTGTTTGGGGGCACAGAAGAGGGTGGCCTTAGACCCCAACTGTGACCCCAACTCTAGCCGTGACTGCTGGGACAACCCCATAGAAATCAAAGGCAAAGGGGCCAGCCGGCCCAGTGGTATTTCTGGAGGATGCAGAAGGCCACATAGACACATGCAGCCTCCTGTCCTGGGGAGTTTGGGTTCCCGTGTGCTTGAGCAAGAGGAGCTAGGCCTCTGGGAGACTTTCCATACCCGTCCCAAACACTCTGTGTGATGGCAGACAGAAATTGGTGTGCCAATAGCATCTCTTTGGGATCCCGGCTCTGCCCTACTGTCCACAAGGCCCTTCCTGCAGCCCTCGTGGCACTGCCTGCCTGTACGATGGGAATCACCTCAGGGGTCACAGGTGCTGTGACTCTGAGACAGCAAGCAGAGGCAGGGAAAGGTGTTGCTCAGCTCAGTTCCCGGCCACCAGCAAGCAGCGGCCCATTTTGGTGCCGGGTGGACCTTGAGTCTCAGATGGTTGCCAGTCCACATCCTCTCGAAATTGTGGGACAAACCTCTCCTGTCTGTCTGCTTGGCTTCCCCGTGCACCTGATCCACTGTCCCCTCTGAAGCCACCTTTTTCCTGTGGTCCCGTCACTGCTGAGGCATGAAGCCGCCGAGCGCCTGTCTTTCCAAAACCCAAGTGCAACTCTGAACCCAACACTCCATGAATTTCTTGTCATGGAAGTGAGGTTCACTTAAAACAAAATGAATCATTTTAAGACACAGAGTTGCGGTGCATTTGTGTATTCACGATGGAGTGCGGCCCCTGGTTCTTTCTGATCTCTGAAAGAAAATCCCTCTCCAAGAAGCAGCCGCACTGGTTGAACCTCCTCCCTGGCAATCACCAGCCTGTTTTTGGGTTTTTGTTTGTTTTTGAGACAGGTCTCTCTATGTAGCTGGACTCCAGCTTGTGGCGATACTCCTGCCTGTGACCAACGTCCCCTCTCCCATCCAGAGCTAAGGATGCAGGCGGGCACCACGCACGCAGCCCCATCCTGGAATTCTGTAAGATTAAAAGCATTTAATATGTGGTCTTTGGTGGCGGGCTTCTTTCTCTTAGTGTAAGGCTTTGCAGTTCATCTGCATTGCAGGATGTGCCTGGCACTGCCCTTCATTCCTTTCCACAGCCCCATCACAGATCGCTGTGTGGACACATGCCCTTTGGCAGATCTGTTCATTTTCTGGGAACAGCGGGGCTCCTCTGTTGGTTCCCGGGCCAATAATCCTGCTGTAGGTGTGGACGTGTGGGCGTGGCCATGGGGCCTTGTGAGCACAGACCTAGGAGTGAGATCGTCGTGCTCCGTGTGCCCTGTTTAACTCAGAAGGTGGATGTGAGCTCACAGCCCCCCTGTTTTACACTGCCAGCCACACGACCTCCCAGTCTCCGGTCCCGAATTCCTCGGGCAAGGACAGGGAGATGGGCATTTACGCTGGCCTGATCACGTGTGGGTGTGGTGGGTGGGGGAGGCGCAGAGTCCCCAGGGCTCCCTTGCAGCGCAGTGGAGAGGATCCGTGGGAAGCAAACTGAGGAGGAAACCGCAGGCATCTGTTCCCCACAGAGACCCCGGGACCCACCTATGGGCCTCAGGGTGCAGCTCCCATCTCATCTCCTGCTCCAGAGAGGAGTTGCTGGCAGTTTTCTTTTCAGACACTTGTTTTCAGGGTTCACTGCATCACCAAATTTCACAACATTGTTTCTACAATACCACGTAAATCTGTCACATTACCATAATAATCAGGTTGGATGACCATTTTCTGAATCATTCCAAATGAACAAGACAGAGTACTTGGTTTTATGGAAATTGCTTTCTGTATTATATGCTGTAAATTGGAGCATTAATAATGCAAAGCCCTGCACACTTGGGACCCCACAGGAGACACATTTCAGTGCAGCTGAGAGCAATGAATATTTAATTTCTCCACTATACCAAAAGGTATACTCTGTTAGGAAAACTCACTGACATTTCCATGGATGACTGACAGTCTCTCCATGTTGAAATAATAAAAACCAAATTATTTTTCCTCAAAAGGAGGGGTTTACACAAAAGTCAGAATGAGAAAACACAAGCTGTTTTCCACTGTGAGTCATTTGTAATTAGTGAAAAGTGGTTCCGAGGGTGTGGATCATTCTGATCACTCAGTTATTTGCCTCAAACGCTGAGGAAAAAAAAAAACTTGAAAATAAAACTTTAGTGTTCTTTAAGTCACCTGACTCTCAGTATTATGGATAACAAATGAAAAATTACTCATTGCTTTCATGATAAAAAATTATAACTGCTTTAAGAATCCTGAATTTCTCTTCTTTCTTTCTTTTTTTTTTTTTTTTTTTTTTTTTTGTTTCTGGG
>NW_022900928.1:131424004-131436953 GCF_012274545.1 Fukomys damarensis | reverse complement strand
TTTTTTTTTTTTTTTTTTTTTTTTTTTTTTTTTTTTGGTAGGTACCGGGGATAGAACTTGGGTCCTTGTACTTGCGAGGAAGTGAGGTGCCACTGAGCTAAATCCCTGGCCGGAGAACCCGGAATACATTCAAGGTCAGCACAATATTGAGTTTTTTGGTGAATGCATATTGAAGAGAAATATTCCCCAAAGCCATTATAAACTCTGTGAAATAGGACTTAGCAACACCGTATTTCATAGGCATCCACAGTCTCTTTCACTTGTCTTTTGTTACCCGGTTCTTTCCAGTTTTTTCTTTCATTTTTCCTATTTTTGCCAAGACAATTTTGTGCAGAAATGTTTGCATTCTGAAGTACCTTCCCAGGTTAGAAGTAGATTAGAAGCTTGTGAGGCAAGGCCTACATAATGACAAGATATTTACTTTGCATCCCAGCCAACAGTGGAAGAGAATTTTTATTTTAACAGGTTCTCACAGTTATTTGGCATTTGCGATTTCTAAGAATCACTCATAGTTTAGTACCTAGCATTGTTTTTTATAACTGGGCGGTGTAGTTATTCATAACTTCATTATTATTTTTTAATGTTTCTAGGAAAGGGAAGCACTTATCCAGATACGCATTAGTAATTTCTGTGTCATAGTTTGATACGTGGACATGCATTGCCCCACTTTAATGGCATTTTAGTGCCTTTCTATTGATATATATTAGCTTTTTAAATATTGACATTTTCACATTTTATATTTCAAATACCTTTTAAAATTAGATGTCTAGTCTTTATTCCTACATTTACAGCATGCTTTAACACACTTAAATTTTGATAGAGTTGGCTATTTTGAAACACATGCTAGTGCAAAAGCTTGGAAAGCCATGACCTTACATATTTACAGGCAATGTGTGCTTCCAAAGTGCTTGCACTTAAATGTTTTAAGTACTCCTTGAGCATATTATCCTCTGAACAGCATGTGTAAGTGTGGATCTGAGCTGCTTTGACAGGCCATTAACAGGCAGATCGGCCCCCTGGTTCTCAGCAAGTGCCACAGGCTGGCCTCAGACAGGTGACCTCCCTGCCTCAGGCTCCCCTCACAGCTGCCCCAGCTAATTTTATTACCATCCCTTGACTGTGGTTTTGCACCTGCTTATCACAGAGGTTCACAGATCACTCCCACCACAACAGAGCAAAGTCCCAGCCAGTCCCCCGAAGGAAGGATGTGTCCAAGCCCCAGAAGGACAGAGCTGGCAGGCTGACCACAGCCACTCCTTTTGCTGTGGTGGACTCACTCTAGTCTGTCCTTAACCTGCAGCCACAGAATTTCCCCAATTCCTGACAGCACCTGAGTGAGAGCGTTCAGCTGGGGAGAAGAGTCAGTTAGACTCCACTAGATCCCTAATCTAACCTTAATCAGTGCGATGGGCGAGTTTAACAAAGCACTTTCCATGCGTGGTCCTTGGGAAAATTCTGGGCTCCCTTTTCTGAGTCCTCTGGGTGTGGGGGCTCCAGGCACCCCCTGGTGGCCGGAGAAGATACTGCCCGAGGCCCGACAGGCCCAGAGGCGATACTGTCCTGTCCCTGGGTGTCCAGCTCTGTCCAAGGCTGGATGGTGGTGACCCCACCACCCCCGCCCCATCACCTCATCCGGCTCTTCCCCTGAATCTCCTCTCTCACAGCTAGCCCTGGCCCAGGCCTGTAGATCTTCTTGTGAACTACACCAGCTCCAGTTTCTTTCTTTTTTAATAATTAATTTTATTGGTACATTGAAGGTATACAATATAATTACAGTCATCATTGGAAATTTGCACCTTTACATAATCCATCTTGGTTCTTATTTTTTTCCCCATTCCCCTGCCCTCCCTTCAACCCCTCCACCCCTCCCTATCTACAAAGACTTTGTTTCCACTTTTTCTTCTTCTCATGTTAATTCCATTCCCCTCTTTCTTTTCCCCTCCCCTCCCACTTCCCCTTCCCCTTGGCACCTTTTCTTCCTATTTCACATTATCTATTATACCTTTTTGTCCTTATTTACACTTTCATTTTCTCATACTAGAGAAGCTATTTGGTATTTACACATGTGGGTCCTAATTATTTCACTTAAGAATACTGCTTCAATGTGTATCCATTTACCTACAAATGTCTCTACTTTCTTGTTCTTTATGGCTGAGTAATACTCCATTTTATTAACACACACACACACACACACACACACACACACACACACACACACCACATTTTCTTTATCCAGTCTCCTGCTGATGGGCAATTGGGCTGCTTCCAAGTTTTAGCTATCATGAATTGTGCTGCTATGAACATGAGTGAGCATGTATCACTGTGATTTTATTCTTTTAATTCTTTGGGAAAGATAAGCAGCAGGGGGCAGCTGGATCAAATGGGACTTCCAATCCTAGTTGTTTGAGGTCTCTCCATATGGATTTCCACAGTAGTTGCACCAGTCTGCACTCCCACCAGCAGTGGAGCAGGTTCCTCTTTCCCCACAGCCCCACCACATTTGCTATTGGTTGATTTCATGATTGTAGCCATTCTCCCAGTGCGGGTCACTGGGAGCTCTTCAGCTGGGTTCTTCCCACACCGGCAAGCCCAGTTCTGATCCCGCTGCAGAGAATTTCTTCAGCCTTCTGGACCCCTGTTCACCCATAGGCAATATGTGGAATCTCAGTGTTGTTTTCATTTGCATCTCTTGAATGACCAGAGGACCAGTGGAACAGATTAGAAGAAGCAGAAACAACTCCAGGCATTCTCAGCCACATCATCTTTGACAAAGGAGCCAACCATCCTCACTGGAGGAAAGATAGCCTCTCTAATAAGTGGTGCTGGAAAACTGGGTTTCAACTTGCCAAAGATTAAAACTAGACCTATATCTCTCACCATGCACTAAACTAAAATCGAAGTGGATTAAAGATCTAAATATTAAAACAGAAAGACTAAACTGGCTGGAAGAGAGGCTAGGTAGAACTCTGGAAGACACTGGTGTAGGAAAAGATTTTATGAACAAAACCTCAGTTGCCTGTGAACTAGCACAAAGAATCAACAAGTGGGATGTCTTCTTTTTAAAAAAGCTTCTGCACAGCAAGAGAAACTGTCAACAGTGTAAAGAGACAACCCACAGGGTAGAAAAAAATTTTCACCAGCTCTTCCTCAGACAAAAGTCTACTATCTAGAATATTTAAAGAACTTTAAAAAAAAATCAGACCTCCCAAATTTAAAGACTCAGCCCAAAATGGGCATCTGAAATGAACAAACATTTCTCCAGGTACTTTCTTTTCTTTGGATTCCATCTGTTTTCGTGTTAATGCAAAGTACCAAGGAAGGGGAGGTGGAAAGCAACCCTGCTGTCGTTGTCCTCAGTCTGGAAGGCTTGGCTTTCCTTCTTCGGCTGCGAAGGACCATAAAGCTGGCTCAGGAAGACGGTGGGAGCTGCTGCCACCTGACTGCCCATGAGTCCCTCATCCCGGCCACAGGACCTCAACGCGGCTCACTGCCACTCTGCCCCCAAAATAGATTTCTGCGGCCTGCTTTGAGGTAGTGATTCAGGGGAAAAATGCTGAAAGGTTGTCCTTTTGTAAAATGAAATCTGTGTCTATCTACATCACCGAAGTTAGCAAGCCGGGATGGAGGCGGCCTTTCTGTCTGCCGAGGAAAGATCTCCACCTAGAAGAAGCGATCTTGGACCTGACTCCTGGCCCTGACAGAGCTGACCCCAGAGGGCTGTTCCCCGGGAGGAGGCTTGGAGAAACAGGACAGCCCTGCACTGCACACCCCTCTCCCAGCACCTCTGTGATCGGCCACATACCTGCCTGTCCCTGTCGGCCTCCCCTTGGCCTCCCCCTCAGTGCCTCACGCTTAGCCTAAACTTCAGGGTTTCTGCCTGCTGAGTGTGTCATGTTTCCTGCTAGTGTGCCTGTTGTCCATTTATTTACATACTGAAGTTATGATCCCTTCACAAGGAAAAGTACATTTAAACCATCTCCACCACGACCTGCTCAGCCACAGAAAGCCTGGGGATCCAACACCCCTGAAATAAACCCTCCAGTAGTGAGGAATGAGTGCTACCAGTTAGGACCCCACTCTCCTCCCATTGGAAGAGTGACAGGAAGCCCAGGCTGGGCCATGACTGCCCAGGCTGTCCACAGGGCCCACGCAGGGACAGGGTCAGCAGGCCTGTGTTTCCCAGCCTCTCTGCCTCATCCTCTCCACTCCCCAGCCCCGGGTAACCGCCCTGTGTGCAGGTCCTGTCTCTGGGGATCCTAATCCGAGGCATCAGCTGACAAGAGGTCCCTGGCTGTGCACTCAGTGGAGTGCTGAACTCAGCAGGTCCTGGGCGCTGGTTTCTCTCTCCCTGCGACAGGGGGTGACACAGACTGTGCGTGGATGGGAATGTCCACGCGGAGGCCACACACATGAAATAGAAAACGCACACCTCCGCAGTCACTAACTCCCTTCCAGGTCATCCCACCTGGCATGAGGGAGGTGGGAGACCATGGCCAGAAGGAATCCCGCCTGGGGTGCAGAAAACAATCACCGTGCATCTTATGAGAAAATAAAATAAAGGCATTTTAAGGAAATAAAATGGCGTCAATCTCTCCAAAATACTATTTCATCTAATCCTGGGCCTTTACCTCCTTAGCAGTAGTCCTTCCTTCGTTACTCCGCATCAAGTGAAAGATGGGGGCCTCCGGTGCTTCTGGGGTAGAGCATGTGCATCTGGGGTCCTTTGTTTGCTTCTTTTTGCATCTCATTGAGCTTTGAGTTGGGGCCTCTCTGCCCTCCACAGCTCCACAGTCTGGGAACCCAGGAGAGAGATGAACCCCATGTCACCCACACGTCACTGCACACCATTGGAGAACACCAGTGGCAGTGCGGAACGAAGTCTAAGACAGTCCAAAGTGAAGAACCCTGGAGAATGCGAAAGACGTTCTCCCTTCCATTGGTGCTCGGACAGCCCCCACTCCCCTGGGAGGGGGCTAATACACCCGGGAGAAAAGCAAACATTGGGAAACCCAGGGAGAGGCTTCCTTGGCATAAACATGGGTTGGCACCTAATGTCTGATGAGGCGGGGTGCCCACCAGGGAAGGTGGGGACCCGGGGGGGGGATGGTTCCACGTGGGCATCTGTGAGAGCCCCCTTTGGTGATCTGCTCATTGGCTGCTGGCTTGAAGGAAGGATCTGAGTCCTTTTCACCCCCGTCACGGCCACTGTTTCCAGTGTAGGTGGGACAGAATGACTCCCCTCCACAAAGCTGTCCTGTCTATGGTGAACCACGGGGCAGGGAACAGGGTTCCAGAAGGCTGAAGAGATTCTCCTCAGCAGGATCAGAACTGGGCTTGCTGATGTGGGAAGAACCACACAGCCTCAGAAACAGAGAGGGTTTGCAATGCTTAGAATGCAGCTGGTGTCCCAGGGAGGTTGTTCTAAAGAGAAAAACTGGAAACACTTTTCTGTCTTAGTTACAAATTTTTCCCCAAAGACAAACAAGGCTGATGACACTCATCTTTTCTCCTGCACCATGCACCAGTCATTTTCTCTTCAGTAGGACATCACTCCGTGAACTTTTACAGTAAAAACAAGTGAAAAGGAGAGGGGGAAACGATTTACAAGATGCAGTGTGGCTCCCTGCTTTTTCCTTCTCAGATTTCTGGCACCAGGCAGCTCCTGAAGGATGGGAAATTAGAGTTCGGTTCAGACAATGCAGAGACAAACAGACATAAAGGAGAGCTAGTGTGCCCCTGTGCTGGCTATGTGTTGTTACACATGGCACGTGGGGCGTGTGTGTGTGTGTGTGTGTGTGTGTGTGTGTGTGTGTGTGTAACAAAAGGAGGCCATCTTAGAGGTATTGCCGGCCACGCCCATCATTGCTGGAATCCACACTGCCCTCTCCTTACCCCATAGCCCACCCTGCATGCCCAGGATGCCTGGTATGAACCCCTCCCATCCTCTTTCTCTGCCCTCCCTCTGCCCACTTTTTGTTTTATTTATTTATTTTTTAGTACCAGGGATCAAATCTGGGCCCTTGCACTTGCGAGGCAGGCAGCAGAACCACTGAGCCAAATCCCTGGCCTCCCTCTGCCCACTTCGAGCTGGGCAGTTCTGTGACCAGGCCTGGGAGTGCTGCCTGCTTCTGTGGCCTTGGGTCCTTGTCACAGATCACATCTGTCTCCTACACCGCTGGCCTCCTGATCGCTTACCTCTTGTGTGCACGCTGAAGGGACGCGTCCCGGGGAGGCCTGGGTCTCGGGCTGATCCCCACTGCTGATCACTCAGTGCCCTTGCCACCTCTGTCTCTGTCTTGCCCCGTGTGTGTGTACAGATGCACTGGCAGGCACAGACCTCCCTCCCATGTACAGCACGGCCCAGGCCCCTGCCCCGAGTCTGTATCCAGGGACAGCCCTTGTCGCTCAGAGTGGGGTGTGCTTGGCGGTGGCAGCTCTCAGGTTGCCAGGCGCCGGTTGGCAGCCAGGGTCCTGGTGGTCTCGGGTGAAGCCTCAGCTGCCACCCTGGGAGGGGCACTGCCACCACCAACGCCCCAGAGGACTGTGTCTCCCTCTCCCTGCAGAGCTCAAAGTCCCAGGAAGCGGGCGCCATGGGTCTGAAGCAGAAGCTGAGGATGCACCGTCTGGATGTGCAGCAATGTCCCCTTTCTCCCTTTGTCATCGTTCTTTCTCCAAACCTTCTCTGAGTCCTTGAGCTTCCTGGATGGCTGGAACCTGCCTCGGCTGCTATGTGGCCTGCTGTCTGCAACGTCCACCCTGTGGCTGTTCTCATCAACCTCCTACTGCTGTAACGCGAGGCCCGAGACTGGGAAATGTGTTAAGTGGAGGTTTGGTCCTCACAGCTCTGGAGGCTGAGAAGTCGAAGATCGGGACGCCAGCTGCTTCAGAGGGCTTTCTGCTGTGTTATCACACCGTGTGGGCAGTGCGTGGCACAGAAACAGGGCTGCCAGCTTGGATGTTTCTTCTCCTCCTTCCTCCTTCCTCCTCCTCCTCCTCCTTCTCACACTAATCCCATCACAGGAGCACCACCCTCCTGAGCTCAGCTTACCCCAGCAACTTTGTAGAGGCCATGCCTCCAAACCCACTACCATGTAAATGTGGAGATTCACTTTCCAACCTGTGAAGTTGAGGGGACACATTCACAGATTTAGGGCTGGCCTCTTGGCCCCTGTGCAGGAAGCCACCGCCAAGAGCAGAGCCAGAAAGACTTTTCCTGACCCACCCAGTCATGCTCTCCTCTCTCCCTCCCTTCTCCCTGTTGTGTGGGCCCTTCCTGCTCCAATCTCTCCAACCTTCCATGTGGTAAGCCCGTCCCAGGTTTGAAGGGCTCACACTCAAAGTGAACTGTCTTCCACTGTATTTTTTTTAGTTACGATTGTCTCCCAGCATGTTCCTTCTCCTCAGCTCAGGGCTGAAATCCTGCTCTGTGACAAGGAACTAGATAAAAGAAAAAAAAAATGGTTCCCTGAGGTTTTATTTAGACCAGAGTCTCTCTAAGACTTGGGGCTCTGAAAGGTTAAATTAAAAACCATGGTAGCAATGCTCACAAGTCAGACTTAGAATCCAAGGATAGGGTCCTAGGTGTGGGGGATACGGACCTGGTGGTCAGAAGAAACAAAGTTTCCACTGTGTGGGATGAACCAATTCTAGAGATTTGCTTCTCTTTACTGTGATCTTGGGAATCCTTTCACAGTGTGTTCAGGCACCCAAAAGTTGTCTACTATAAATGCATACAACGGAGCACTGCCTAGTGTTCACCCACACCCGGCTTCTACGGGGCTGAGGATGGCTGCGGCGAACATTGGTTAAGATGTTCTAATTCTAGGTGTTCTGGCTTCTAATGTCGGCCAAGAGAGTGATTCAAAATGGGGTCTAGCAATCACTTCGTGAGTCGTGCAAATATTCTGGTCTTGCCTTTTGAAACAGAAAGAAAATGTAAACGTTGTTGCAATCAATTTTAAAATGTCTTTAGAAAGTACTCCTAAGGACTTTGTGCAGGTGGGGTGGGGATCTGGGGACTTTGAATACTGGGCAGAGAAGGGAGACATAAAAATGATTAAGATGGGACATGTCTATGTACAAATTCCCCCAGATGAATATCGTTATTATGTGTCACAACATACTAATTTTAAAAATATATTAAAAACATTACTAGGGAAAAAAAATCCAGGCATATGAGGGCTTGTAACTCAGGTTTAAAGTCTCCTGGGTCTATTTGCTAGAATTACATGCTGGAAAAGAGGAGAGCACAGCCAGGGAGTTGGGGATGTAGCCAAACACACAATCTGCCTGCATTCCAGGGGCTGGGAGACTATCAGAGAAATGGGTGTCTGTGGTTTCCTCACAGAGTTCGGGAGGGCAAGATGGGGTCAGCGTGTAGGTTTGTGACTATAGGAAAATGGTGTGGAAGTCAGTTGGAAAAGATTTTAAATATCCATTTTAGGAGCATGAAACACATCCATGTGCCGATTTTCAGTCAGCTGCAACAGAGATGAAGGGTTCCTCAAACCCAGCCCCTCTGGATGGCTTTAGTCCCTAGTCCATGACAAATGCCTTGGTGTACGAACTGTTGCCAGGTTGGGGTCTTGTCCAGGTCTCTGGTATCTTAAACCAAGAGTTGAGCAGCACACCCAAGGACTGTTTGAAAGAGAAAGGGCAAGATCCACTCCCAGGGTGGGCATGGCCTGCTACAGGCAGGTCCTCCAGACTCACAGCCCTGAGGGGCTTGGTGTCAAGGGTTTGGGGTGGGATTGAGGATTGGTCTGGGGTATGAGTGGCCTGACTCAGCCCCTCTTTTGGCCTGTCATGGTCCTTAGAGGAACTGTCCTGGAGCCCAAACCCCACAGGGCTCAAATCTGCACAGTCGGTGACATGGTACTTAGGATGGGGTGCCTCTGAATGTTGTAGAAGACTCTGGTGCACCTTGGAGGTTTCACTGAGCATAAACTAACTGCTACATTTTCCCCTTGTGCTCAGATGGGGGTGTGCTGGACTAATGCTTACCTTGGAAGAGGGTCTAGCCTAGAAGGTTGGTCCCATTTGACTCAGCTACTCCCCTGCTGGGTATCTCCCCAAAAGAACTGAAGGAATCACACCACAGTGATATATGCTCACCCATGTTTATAGCGGCACAGTGTGTTAATAGCTAAAAAGTGGAAACAGCCCAAATGTCCATCAATTGGAGACTGCATAAAGATGTGGGTGGGTTTTTTTTTAACAAAATGGAGTACTACTCAGCCATAAAGAATGAGAAACTTGAGACATTTACAGCTAAGTGCATGCACATTAAAGCCACACTCTTAAGTGAAATAGGACACTTGTGTGTAAATACCGAATAGTTTCTCTGTTGTGAAAATCTAAAATATAAATAAGGATCGGAATATATAATTGCTATTGTGTAATAGGAAGAAAAGGTCTAAAGAAGTAGGGGAAGTGAAGATACATCATGTAAAGGTGAAAGATCCCAATGATGAATGTAACTGTACCATATACGTAAATTGTACCAATAAACAAACATCTAAAAAAAGTTGGCTCCTTGGAGGACTCTCCTGTCTTTCTCAGATATTTCCTTGGTAACCTGATGCCTTAGCCCTAGCCCAGAAGGCAGCTGGGGGACAGTGGACCCTCCTTTTTTCCTCCAGCCTTTTCCTTCCCTATCTCCTGCCTCAGGATCACCCTAGGAAAAACCTAGATGTTGGAAAAGTGCCCTTGTAATGGTCCTTTCTTTAACCCTGGCTCCTTTCTGCATCTCAGTACTGAAAGCTGACAAATGCATTGCTGTCTGTCTCCACTTTTCTGAGTCCCAGGGCCTGGCTGCAGCCTGTGATGTGTACCAGACATCTGTTATTTCTCCGTTTGCCTGAAATGAACAACGTTTATGGCCTCTGCCCTACTGAGAATTCACAGTGCTTGAAAAAGACTCCGTGGTTGTTTTGCACATTATAGTGAACCCCAACTATGTTTTTGGAAAATATTTTAAATTAGTCATAGTTCACTTGGAAGTCTCTGTAATTGACCCCTGGCTGTGGGATCAATGCCTCAGCTAGGAAAACACACATTTCAGCTGCCACCAGCATGGGGCCGGAAACCATTAGCCTGTCGCAGTGTCTCGTTTTGTCAGCATCAGTTTGAAATTAATGGCAATTTAACAGTGAAACGGCAACAGGACTGCTTGTGTTGGGTTCAATAAGTGTTTGGACTCAGTGGAGTCTATGCAGCTCTGCTGACTGAAGCAAAGTCACCCCCTCCCCAGCCTGATGGATGGAACTCAAAAGGAAGGCTCAGCTGCCCCAGCCGATAGCATCGGAGGGATGGCCAAGGGGACTGTGCCCAGCACATCTCAGCAGTTGGCAGCAAATATCTCCTGGGTGGCCTTCTCCACTATCCACACCTGGGTTTATGATTTGAAAATATATTGTGCCTTCCAACTCTCTTCAGAACCACTCACCTGTGAAATACACATCTTTTACCTCTCTCTTACCTTTAAAGGCCTTGGGTACTGAAGGATAAATCCCTATATGCCATATCTGATAAAAACAAAATCAACACCAAACTACAACAAATACAGTTTCCCATTGGCAAACATGGAGGAGGGATTGGTTCCAGGATCCCCACAGAAACCAAAATCTGTGATGCTCTAGTCCCTTATACGAAGGGAGGCAGTATTTGTACATAACCCACACATATCTTCCCATGGATCCTCTATAGAAACATATAATCCCTAAGACAAGTGCTATGCAAATGGTTACTGTACAGTGCCATTCCAGGAGTAATGATAAGAAAAATTCTGTACATGTATTTTTTAAATACTCTATCTGAGGTTGGTTGGACACCCAGATGTGGAATCTGTGGGTAAGGGGAATGTATCAATCAGTGTCTACTAGAGAAACAGATATAACACAAGACTTACAAATATATAAGAAATTACAAGATTGGCTCACAACGGCCACCCACAGAGTCAGGTGTGGACGGGAGCAAAAGGTCTATTTGCACACTGGAGAGCGAAGGATTCAGTTGAAGTTCTAGAGCTCACTTCAGAGGCCCCTGTGAGTCTTTATGAGGAGATGAAGGGTCTGCAATAAAAGGCTGAAGGGCTTCGTCCTCCATCTTCAGTGCCAGAAGGTCTTCTCGGCCAGGCCCTCCCCTGCTGGCACCACTGCCGCCATCTTCAGCGCTAGAAAGGTAACCGCACGGGCACCCCCAAACCACCCCCCAACCTTCCCCCTCACTCTTTTAGACCTCCTGATTGTACCAGTCCTTGGACCTACTCTGTAGAGGCAGAGGTTGTCATAAAGAGTATTTTCCGGCACTTTCAACTTTGAACATCTTTAAAGAAGTGGTGGGGGAAGCTTACAGTAGAACTGAATGGAGTTCAGCCCTTTAGGAGGTCAGGGAACTCAGTCTGGGCCTTGCAGCCTGAGCTCAGTCTGCTTTGTGGGGTTCTGCCACCAGCTAGCTGAGGTCAGGGGACTTGGCTCTGCAAATGGAAGCACATATTGTATATTATGACAGCAGTGATATAGTCTGAAAGAGGCCCTTTAAACTCATTTTTCTTTCTTTTTTCATCCTACTTTGCAAATTTTTTTTCTTTTTGTTTTCTTTCTCTAACTCGGTCTCTTACTCCACTATAGTGTCCCTCATCTCTCTTTTTGTTTCTGCTCTTGTCCTAATTCAGATTTCTTCTTTTATTATTTTTTTCTCTTTTCTTTTTGTTCTTTTCTTATGTTATTCTACCTCACTCAAGGGTTACTATATTTCTATTTTGCTTGTTCTTTTTGAATTTAACAATTTCTTGATGATTGTCTGGTCATTCTACATCTTTTGGCTTCATATGAAACCTTCTCTAATTCTTATACTTATCTACTCCTTTTGTCTTAACTTTGTTTTAAGCCCCCATTGTAAATGGTAAATATCCTTATTGAAAAGTTTATTTGCTAGAAGCATATTTTGGATTACTTCTTGATCTTAATTAAATTTACATGGTTTGAAGGTGATAGATTGATGACTACCATAAGTGGTCAATTTGCAAATTGTGCTTCATTATATTGTGGTGCTGATTGTATCAATTAGGATAAAGGATTGTGATTGATTCAATGAGCTGTTTTCTTCAGTATGATGAAAATGAGAATGTCTATGAGTCATCAGAGACCCATGGGCTGCAGCCCAACTATATCAGGAAGATTTAAGTAATAATCTAAAGGTTAAAAACTAAGGATAACCCAACAACAATAGTAAAAATGAGAAAACGCTTAAGCAAGATACAGGGACAGACTTCAAGTTCACCAATGGCAAACAGTGGGGCAAATGAGGATGAAAAGTCTGACAGTGAATCATCAGGATGCCCCGAACTCAAAGCACAGAAAGTAACAAAACTGATCAATCAGGTTCTAGAGAAATATAAAACAGAAGTAATTTCCCAGATAATCATAGAGATGATAAGCAAAATGAAAGTTATAATTCATGACTCTAGAATAGAAACTGAGAGGAAAATAGATGAGCTCAGGACCATGATAGAAGCCATGAAGGCTCAGCATAAGAAAGAATTGGAAACAATAAATGCCCAATACAAGAAAGAAATGGAATCCATAGGACAGATTCAAACAGATATCCAGGAGATTAAAAACTCCATTGAGAGTGTTCACAAAAGAATAAAGGAGTCCAAAGATAGAATCTCAGATATAGAAGATAAAATTGCAGTCAGTGACCATGAAAAGAGAGGTCTCTTAAAAACAGTAGGAGATCATGAGAAATTGATAGAACAACTCTTAGGTGATACTAAGAAGAATAATATTAATAAGAATAATATTAATAATAATAATAATAAGATTGATAGGAATTCAACAAGTAATAAGAGAAAGTGTAAATGACTTTAAAAAACTGTTCACAGAATTAATTATAGAAAACTTCCCAAATAGAGGGGAAGAATTTGACATACAGATAAGTGAGGCAT
>NW_022900928.1:131387797-131423922 GCF_012274545.1 Fukomys damarensis | reverse complement strand
AGAAGAACAAAATACTACAAGCAGTAAGAGACAAGAAACAAATTACATGCAAAGGAAAGCCTATCAGAATTACAGCAGACTTTGCAATACAAACCCTTAGGTTAAGGAGAGCCTGGAATGAGGTATTTCAAGTACTAAAAAAAAACAACCTCCAACCTAGACTGATGTATCCTGCAAAACTTTCTTTTAAAATGGATGGTGAAATAAGATATTTCCAGGATAAAGAACACCTGAGAAACTTTATGAATACCAAACCAGCACTACAACAAATTCTAAACAATATCCTAGAAAAAGACAATGAAGGTAACAACACAATGAGGCCCAACAGAGCAAATCAAATAGGCAAGCCAAGAAACTAAAAGGAGAAGGTGAAAAAAACAAAACAAAACATGATAATAATAAGTTAGTACATATCGGTTATAACCATCAATATTAATGGCCTCAATTCACCAATCAAGAGAAATAGACCAGCAGAATGGATTAAGAAGCAAGATCCAATAATATGTTGTATACAGACATGTCTAGTGTAAAAAGAAGCCCATAGACTGAAAGTGAAAGGACAGAAAACTTCTTCATGTAACAGGAGCTCCCCCACCCAGAAAAAAGCATGGCTAGCAATCTTATTCACAGACAAAGTAAGTTTCAAACTTAAACTGATTGAAAGAGACAAAGAAGCTCACTACATCCTTGTGAAGGGAACAATTCAAGAGGAAGAGATAACAGATAATTTATTTTTAATTTATTGAGTATGTCAGAAAGTATATATGCTTTTTTTGCCCTCTTTTCTTCTTTTTTTCCTTTTTCTTTTCCTTCCTCTGATGCTGGGGATTAAACTCGGCACATTGTTCTGGCTAGGCAGGTGCAGTACTATTGAGCTAAATCTCAAGCTTTACATTTCATATTTTTAAAATTTATCAATACATTAATCCTTGTCTCTATATGTTGGTCTACCAAATTGATGAGTTATTTTGGTTCTCATTTTCTTTGCTTTTTTATTTGAGAATTTATGAAATGTATATATATGAGTAGTATGAAAAGTATTAAGGCCCATCTATCATTTTCCTCTTTCATCTCTGCTTTCTACAAACTTCCTTTTCTGTCAGTACAGCTTGTTTGGTTGGAAATTTGTTAAGATAAATGTTGTTATGTTATTAATATATCTTTTTACTTATTTTCTACTGCTGGCAAATATTAATTTTTAAGTAAATTTTATTATAACTATACTTAATCATTAGTATCATTTAGTATCTGATACATAATAAAAATTCTCCAACTCCTTCAAAGATGATATTTGTTTTTTCTCATATTATACAAATCACCAACATTCCACACATCACTGCACTATTTTATTATACCTAAGTATATATTGTATTGTAGAAAATATGCATTGTGTATATGTGTGTGGGGTATGTTTTTACATATATGTGTGCACTATTAAATGAGAAACATGGGCATGAATGTGGTAGGATTGTGCACATTTGGCATATTGATAGTTTCTCTGGCAACCTTATGGTTTCTTTAAATTACATGCTTGACTTCATAGTCATTCATTTGGGAAGAATATTACATATCTATTGGTGTTAAATTCTATCATTATGCTTATTAAAATACAATAAAATAAGTATGGGATATAATAAAATAGAAACAGAAAAATCTGGTCTTAAAAATGTAAATTTTTTTAGTTTCTTTTGGATTTCAAATGCAAGTATATTTTTTTCTGTGGGAAGTTTTGTTAGAAAATGTAAGTGGTAAAATCAACAAATATATGATATCTATCAATTAAACCAAGGAGTTCATAAATCATAAAATTTCGAGGACAGTTTCTCAACTATAATATGTAGCTTTGTTTTATGTATAATTACATTATTTCAAAAATATAAGAAAATGAGAAAGAACAAATGTTTGAAGATCATATCAAACTAATGTATTTCAATTAGTCTGTGTTACATAAATTCTTGTTTACTTCATATCCTTTTTTTGCTGTCATATATATGTATATTTGAAATTTTTATTTAGTATCTTCATTTCTTGTTATCATGTATCTTTGCAATCTTTAATAAAAAAAATCACTGATTCCCTTTAAGAAAAAATTTAAGTGCAGCTTTGGGACTGGCACACTCAAATGGCACGCAGCTCTGAGTTCTCCCCCTGGACCTTGCTCTATACATATCTTCATCCAGCTATTTCTTTTTACCATGTATGTGTATACCAAAACATCACTTTGTAACCTTTAAATTCAATAAAATAAGAATTAATGTATGAGGCAACAATCAACTAAAAGAAAAAAAAAAAAGGCTGAAGGGTCTGTGCTGGGACCCTGGAGATGACATCCAAAGTGAAGGCAAAGACTGGAGCTCCTCCGAAAAAGAAAAGCAAATATGTCCTCCTTCAATTCCTCTTTATACCACCCCGGGAGACAAACTGTCTTAGGGTGGGTCTTCTGTCGTGTGTGGAATTGCCGAGCCAATTCAGTTCTGAGCTTCTCTTACAAGCTGACAAAATCAGTCGACCATGGCAGGGACTGTTGTACTTGGGTGCATTGTAGTTATCTTGATTTCTGGTAATTGCCTGGTTCTAACTGCCCCATTCGTTATGTGTCCTGTGTACATGGGTGAGCTGCCAACAAGACACTCCAGCTCTGGTTCATGGGCAAGGCCTTCTAAAACTTCAGCAAAACAGAACCCTTGGGTACATTTAAAGTCAGATTTTTATTTTGCCATGAATACAAGTCTGTTTATTTGTCACCAATCTTCTCTTTTTCGAAGTATTTATTGTTTTTTTCCATTGTGAGTGTCATTCAAGGCTAACATAGAGAATTGATAATAAAGGAAAATGAATTCCATACAGTCCTACTGTGCCTGTGTTCACACTCAAACAGGAGTGTGTGGTGTTTGGGGGGTCAGCTTCCACACCAAGCAGCCTAGGTGGGAGGCCAGGACCTCCTGCTGGTGCCATCTTGGTTGAGTTTCTTAGTGCCCCAAGGTTAATCAGTAAATGGGATTAAAATGTTACCTGCTTAAAAATAAAAATATGGGACTGGGGATTTAGCTCAGTGGTTCTGCTGCCTGCTTCGCAAGCACAAGGTCCTGAGTTCAATCTCTATTACCAAAAATAAATAAATAAATAATATGGATGGAACCCTAAAGAATCAATATAAAGATTGAAAGACCATAAGTATACTATGCATGCCTATAAACATATGTATATTGCAGTTAGCATAGAGGGCACTTAATAAATGTGAGCTTTCTTATCATTCTGAATGCAGGAATAAATTCACACTGCATTTTTCTACTTGTCTTTATTGTGTAAGAATTTTTAAACTGTATGACATACTGGCAGTATTATCCCAGGAGTACAGGGCATTCCATATGTACTTTGTTCCTCCAACATTTATTGGAAAATGATTCTCAGTTACGCACTGAGGTGGGGGTGGAGATGATGGATCAGTGAAAAACATCCTTGCCACAGAGAATTCTGAGAGACGAGGAAGCCAGACTCAGGCTGGCAACCCCCAAGTGGTGTGGTCACAGGACATTGCTCTGGAAAGCCTGAGGGCTCCTAACTCTGGACGTGTAGGTTGTTTCCATTTTTATTATAAAAATACTACTGACCCTAGTTAAAATTAATATTTCGGAGCATGCCTATTTTTGGAATGTTGTTCTGCTCTATAATGCTATCCGCAAAAGGGGGAATCATTGTTAGTTCACTAACTGTGCAAGGGGTCTCCTTCCTTGTGCTTCAGGCAGCACTGAACAAAATAAAAAAGAACATAAGTCTAAAGTGGCCTCAGTGTCATCTCAGCTTCCAGTGTTTTGATTGATGTTAGGCATGTCACGACCTTGCCTCCCTACTTATTCATTGTTGCAGTTTCTCTTTCTGTCAGTAATCATTAGTGTGTTTATGCCTGGAAACTTCTACAGTTCTTATTGACATGTATGAACTCTGTATTAAAATATGATCTCACTGTCTCTTGTAATTAGTACAAGTATTGCTCCATGATTGGTTATTTGCCTTTTCATTTTAGTGACCCGTGCTCTTTGGGAATGCACCAAGTTGAGGATGATAACAGGGTTATAATAATAGCAACAAAGCTGTAGTCCTCCGAGCACCTCACCCTGGAGTGGAGAAACCTTCTGTGTGTTGCAGGCACTCTTCTTCCTCTGGATGTCATGGAGCTTTGAGCTCCACATCTCTCCAGATGGAAAAAAATGGTCCCTCTGTCCTCAGGTTTTAGATGACTAGACTGCTGTACTTAGAGAAAGCCCTGAAAATGTTGCCGGAGCACGGTGATAATTAATAACCAATCAATAGGAAACTGGACTGGATATGAGAAAGCTCAACACAGATGACATCAGCCCCTGAGTGAGAAGTCCAGTGGTACAAATGAAGCCACGATATATTCTGGGTCAGGCGATATCCCCTCGAAGGCCCATGTGTTCAGAGGTGGGACTTTTGGAAGTTTCTTAGGTCATGGGGATGCGAATGTCAGCAGTGGATTAAGCCATTAAACGCCTTTGTAGCTGAAAATGCTGTCAGGAGGCAGGCCTAGTTAAAGGAAGTGGGTCGCAGCAGAGGCATGACCCAGAGGGGCGTATTTTTCTCTCCTTCTCTCTCTTCCCCTCTATTTCTCTCTCTTTCTCACTCTGCTCTCCTTGCTCCTGGCTGCCAGGAGGTGAGCAGTTTTCCTGTACCATCACCTTCTGCCGTGATGTTTCTGCCTTGGAGTCAGCCACCCACGGACTGAACCCTCTGAACCATGAGGCAAAACCAGCCTTTTTCTTTTAAGTTGTATATGTCAGGTATTTTGTTTTAGCAACTGAAATCTGACTGATACAGGAACTGTGGCTTACCTACCACTACGAGTAAAAGCATTAAGTGTGAGCATCCCCAGCACGGGACCATGGGGAGATTCGGCCAGCACCACTAGTCATCGTGAAGCCAGGCTGAAGGGAGAGAAGCCCTGTGTTGAGATGATGGCTTTCACATCTTGGGCTTGGGAATACATGAACTGATTACTACAAGAAGTGAAAGGCCTCAGTGTATTTGGTTTGGGCAAAGAGGAAAAAAGAGAAATTTCTTTGCAGTCTGAGAAGCTGAAAGATGGAAGGACCTGCCTAGGGAGGTGATGAGTTCCCTGGCGTTTCAAACAGCCATAGCTGCTGGAGACATCATGGAACACCCCGGGAGGTGGTCAGCAGGGCTGTGGCTTCTTCCTCCCCTTTGTTTAAGACCTCAGGAACCCAGCACAGAAGAGCATGGATAGGCTTAGCAGTTCCATCCTTGACTTCTCACTTGGTAGTCATTAACTGCTTCACAGCACATTTTAGAATTCTTTTGGGGACCAACGTCAAGCTCATTGAACTATACTTTGCAGACCCCATTAAAATCACACTTAGGAAGGATAAAAACGAGTCACATGGTTTCTGTTTCCTTTGTCATTTTGATGCCTCAAAGATGCCTCCTACTCCCTGGTCCATCTAAAATCTCCCTACGGAATGGCTCGCAGACTTGGTCCTTCTTATCTTCTTGGGACCTGCAGGACCCAAAGCAAGCTACTTAAAATTTCATGTGGATGTCCATTCACTTCAACCCAAATGCTTATGAAAGAGGACAGGCCCATTACAAGCTTGGGAACCCTGGGCATCCACTCTGTGCTAGTACCAGGGGAGAGGTCCGCGAAGGTAGCAAAAAATCCATGGGGTGCCAGGATGCTTCCAGAAGGAGAGGGCCTTTCTAACATGCTCTCCATGAGCTCCAAACATGACCTTGATCTTCACAGCAACCTCTTGGTAGCAGAGCCATGGTCAAGGACTACAGGGGGTTCTCAACACTTTGGGAAATCCAACATAGATGCTCTCCTCTGCAGGACAAGAGGACAGCATTTAGGAAGGACATGGATGGGAGCAGTTCCTATAGGAAGAGGACCCTTGGGTGGGTTTTAATCTGGTGTCAGGACAGTTCTCAGGAGGCTTGGGAAGTGAGGGATAAAGGAGAGACAAAGAAAGAGGGTCAGCCTCAGCAACAGGGATGAGGGGATGATGACGAGGTGGAGGTGGAGGAAGTGAGGTTAACGGATTCTCCTCTAAGGACAATAATGCGAATTATCTGATGGAAAGTATAGAGACTGAATAATGATTTCTTAAAAAGGAAGCAAAAATCTATTAAGCTCTTTCTAAATGCCAGATGCCTATGTTAGGGTGTGGAGTTGTGTCTTCTTCCAAAGAAACATTCAGGTCTTCAAGCCTGGAACCGGTCACAAGCCCTTCTTGGAAAATTGGGTCTCTATAGCTGTGACTGTGTTGAGATGTGTTCATGCTGGGCAGGTTCACACTGGCTTAGGGTGGACTCCAACCCTGTGGCTGTTGTCCTTGGAACACACACAGGAAAGAAGGCCTCGGGGTCACAGAGGCAGACATGGGAAGGATGCATCCAAAGGCCCACAGAGGCCAGGGATCACCAGCAGTCACCAGAACCTGGGAGAAGCTTGGAATAGATTCTGCCTCTGAGCCTGTGGGAGCCCGGCCATGGCCCTCTAGGAGTTTGACATTTAAAAGGAAACTTCTTCACCTCTACCCTCAAGGCATTGATACAAATGTAACATTTGTTACTTTCCTAGGACTCTGCTTGTTAAAATTGTTTTTTGACTCTGCAATGGGAGAAACTCAATGAGACAGCCACAGATGGAACTGATGTTCTTTGTAAAGAATCAGAAGATCCGGTCTTTGCATAACATAAAAATAATTGCTTGGTGTTTTCTGTTGTTGTGTGCCTTTAAAAGCTTCCTGTTGATGTGAGCCTATAAAAGGAGCTGTTTCTGTGAAATAAATCAGACTTCTCTTCGTCTCCACTCAGGCTTGAGTGTTCTTTCCTTTCTCAATCCTCACTCCCCAGCTCAGGCATGTTCATGATGTGACGGCTAGGGCGCCACATGAGCCTCTGGAGGGAGCAACCCCACTGACTCCTTGATTTTGGCCTCTGTCGTGCAGAGCTGTGAGGGGGCACACTGCCATTGTTGAAGCCACACAGATGGTGATTTGTTAAAACTGCCCTTGGGACTGAATCTGCCAATTTCGACAGTGCCTGAAATGGTCTCTACCTTACAGATCTGACTATGGGAATGAGCAAAAGTGAGAGGCATTCAGTAGAATTAGTGCTTGGAATTGTGAGCTGGATTCTTTCCTGACTAGAGGTGTGCAGTCCAGTCCTCTCTCCCGGAGCTGGACAG
The DNA here is from genome assembly GCF_012274545.1 of Fukomys damarensis. Lineage (NCBI taxonomy): Eukaryota > Metazoa > Chordata > Mammalia > Rodentia > Bathyergidae > Fukomys > Fukomys damarensis. Next base: position 131,416,697 of record NW_022900928.1, on the reverse strand, counting down.
AAGCAGCAAGCACAGCCTCCACCCTGTCCCAAGATTCTGAGGCAAAACCCACAGGCTGCAGTGCTCTGTGTTACCACAGGTAAAGTCCTTTAGACAAGGAGAGGCAGTAATGCATTTCCGGCTTGTGATGGGTTTATTGACGCATTGTGTTTAGAATATCTGCATGGAGAATTAAAAGAGAAATGAAGACAAGTAAGAAATTGCCAAGCAGCAAGGAGAGCCAGAGACACAGTGACAGGACAGCAGACACTGCTGTGAGCGCGAGTGGCTGTGGTGACAGTGACTTCATTGCTGACCGCTACAGAGAGGGAAGAACAGGTAGAAAAGGTAAGTGCTGAGCTCCAAGATGCAGCTCAGTGTGGGGAGCACAGTAGGACATTTTCCTTGCTGTGCTCTGCCTCTTCTCTCCTGTGACCCCTTTCACACCTCAGCAAAGCCAACAAAACAGCCCCTCGCCTTCAATCACCTCAATTTTTGGGACTGAAGAGCTGCACAAGGGGAGCTACCAGCAAGGAAAATATCCAGGCAATGGAGCATTTTTAAATTTGCAGTTCACAGCTGAGAGGTATTTCTATTGTGTGGCTTTTGTCTTTGTTGAAATGCCTCCTTCCTGGCTTAAAGATGCAGGAGATAAAACAGCCCCCCCCACACACCTCTAGCTCTGATGTCCTAAATGGATTTTTCTCTCCAGCTTGGGTCTGGCAACAAGGTAGAGAATCACTTTGGTGAGAGAAAGGGAAGTTGTTTATTCCAGACTTAAATGACTGTTTACAGCAATGCATTTGGATTCTGGTGCTTTGTATTGAGGTAGATAATTAATAAGCATGCAAATTAGGCAAGATAATGATCTATAATTTCTTCGACCCTGAGGAGGGTATTCGTAATGAAGAGGGATGGTTAAGTAGGAGTTTTAAAGCCACTGAATAGCACAGGAGGTGTTTCAGCAGGTGGCACTCGCTACCTGCTTCACTGGGCACCTGCAGAGGTGACCTTGGCATTAGAGGCATCCCCTGCCCCAACCCTTTGATGCTGGTGTAAGCCACCACCAAAGCAGCAGGTGTCTCCCAGGGAAAGGAAAAGCACTGCACAACTCATGAGCAACACGCCTGGCCATGGAGTTCCTGGCATTCTCTTCCAGGAAAGGAAGAGAAATTTGTTTTTATTAGTTTCTGATAAGTCATCTGTGAGCAGGTTTTAGGGCATTATGGAGCAGGCTGGGTTCAGAGGCCAAGGCAGGAGGATCACAAGTTTGAGACCAACCTGGGCAACATAGCAAGAACCTGTCTCAAAACAAGCATGCAAGCAAGCAAGCAGGCAGGTTCAAAAGTGACTGCAGTGTTGATGGTAATCTGTAGGGAGCAGGACCTGCCTGTGTCCTGTGGACTCCTGCAGGAGGTTTAGGATCCTGGGAGGCATTGTCCAGCATCTGCCTGGTTCTGAGTGCTCCTTGTAACTGTGTGGTTAAACATAATGGGCAATTAGACTGCTGGTGTTCACCTGAGCATCAGCAGGTCCTTCCCCTGGGGCATGCAAGGGAAGAGCTCACACAGGAGTGCACCATGGCTAGGCCCTCCACCTGTGCTCTGCTGCTGCTGCCACCTGTCCCCCGATCTGTTCTCTCTCTCTCCCCTTTCTGTCACTCAAAACACAAAGCCCTGGCCAGTGGTTGTTTTTCTCAACCCTTAACATGTCAGGCATAAATAGTTCCATAGTTTGCAAAGAAAACAACAAGCACGAAATATCATGGAGAAATTTTCTTAGAGGACTGGGACTGGATCTGGTAAAAGACCAATTACAACAGAGGAAGAACAGTATGTATCTGCCCAAAGAACTCTGCAGAAGAATTCTACAGCAGGCCCATGAACAGAGAGGAAATATAGGGACCATGCTTAGTCTTTTTTTCTTTTACCAGAAAGGAAAATGCTGCCTTGGGCATACATTGGTCTAAATTCTTTAAGGTATTGTAGGAATCAAAGCATTCGTGCTGTGCATGGTACCCACGAAATACCCAGTCCTGCAATACGTGTAACCTGGGACAATATGTGCCTCTTGTTGCATGGTCCCTGTCTTTCTCCAGGTCCTCCCTGAATTAGGAGGAAGATGATAGGAATCATGAAACTCTTTGCCTAAGTGGGTATCTCACACTAGCCCAGTGTGCTTTCTCTTTGATATGTAAGCTTATTGTTGATAGAACAGTGCTAGTTCTTTATTTGTCTTTGGCATGAAATCTGTTACCATCAACTGAAACCAAGGGAAACATCACAAGAGGCTGCTTTTGAAACAGTGTCATAGAGGTCAGATTGAGAAATGGGTGAGCTTCTTAAAACACTGCCAAGAATACCTTTAAAATAAACCAACACCTGTCTACAAAAGTTTCATAAAAAGGGCCAAGATGACTCATTGGATGAGGAGGTGGATGAAATCTGGGGAGAATGGAGAAAACAAGTCCCTGTGTTAATCAGTTCAGACCTCAGATGCATCTCTTGGGGTAGAATTAATCCCCTCACTTCCATGTACAGGCTTAGTAGTATTTGTACGTTCCCACCTGAGGTCCAGTCTCTCTCCAGGAAGGTCAGTACTTTTCAGTGGGTTTAGAGGTCCCAGGCGGCTGAGGGAAGCAGACACCTTCTTGCTGGTCCACCACTGCCTCAGAGTGGAGATGAGGAGGCTGCTGGGTCACCCTCAAACTCCAGCCACGTCACAATGGGCCCTTAGGGAAAACTGAAAATGGATACTTCATAAGATGTTTGGGAAGTGCATTCTTAGTCACTCTCTGATCACTGGGGCAAAATATCTGACACCCATGACTTAAAAGAGGAGAGGTTTATTTTGGCTCAGGGTTTCAGTCCATGATTGGCAAGGTCCAGGCCAAAAATGCTTGGAGGGTAGCAGAGGAAAGCTGCTCAACCCATGGCAGCCAGGAAGCAGAAAGAACAGGGAGGAGCCTGGGACAAGGACACATCCTCCAGGCCTCACCCCAGGGACCTCATCCTGGCCACCTCTTCCAACACAGTCAGCTGTGGCCTCGCTAATAGATGAACCCACTGATGAGCACAGTGCCCCATGATCATCACCTTCCACCCACGCGAAGCTTTAAGGGATACTTTAAACCCATCATATTGTCCTCCAGGGCACATAACAGTGCTTCCTAGGTTATCACAGGGATAATTGGCTCACTCAACTTCACCAGAAATACATGAAAGCCAATGCAACTGGGAGAGCAGGGGTGGCAGCAGTTAAGAAAGAGCTGCTCAGAGCTGACAGTGGGATTTGGTGCAAATACTGACCTCATCCAGCAGGCCTAGGTGAAGCCTGGGGCCCACATTCCTGAGGACTGTGTGGGTGATCTGGAATTTCTGGCTCATGCAACAGCCCAGAAGAGCAGGGCACTGCATCTTCTTCCTGTCGGTGGGACCATGGCTCATTTATGGCTCATTTGTGGCTCATTCTTATCCTAGGGCTTCTGCTTCTCCAGTGTGCATTTAAGTTGTCATCTCTGGGTATCTGTTGTAGGTCAGAGGACGGGAAGATTGATTTTATGGTTGTTGTGGACTGCAGTCAAACATAGTCAATTTACTTCCTGGCTCCAGTTTGCCCTGCAGAGTCCGCACCCTTCCTGGGTCTCTCATTATTTCCTATTGTGTGTGTTTGGGCCTGGAAGGCTGGGTCCAGCAAGGAGAAAGGAGGACACACAGTGGAGCCAGATGGGGAGGGTATGGACTACATATTTTCTCATTTTCTGTATTTTTAATGCTCTTGCATTTAGGGCCTTGAACCTGAGGATGCTATCCCTTTCTGGGCTGCCCTGCTCCAAGACGACAAGCTCCTCTGGTATTGTGACTTTACTGCAGCAAAGCAACCATCCACAGCCTCAGGCTCATGGACTCCTTTATCAAACTCGTACACCAAGCCAATCCTCCTGCTGCCCTAATCATCCCAGGACCATACTCCAGACAGCCAGGGCCCATCCCTGTCTCCCAGAGCACCTGGGACTGTTCCAAGGATTGGCCCTGAATTTGCCTGCCCTGCTCCTTCTGGAGGAAACCTCCCCATGTTGCAGAAGGAACTGGTAAGTGACACATCAGAGATGTAGAAGTGGGTAAAACCAAAGCATTTACTTTGCTAGCAAAGGGTCGCCCTGCACCAAGAGCTGTGCCATATGACTGACACGGGCTGGATTACGATCTGCCTTTTATAGGAGTTTTACAATCATGACCTCATTTTAGGTAGTTAAGACTTTCCAGTTCTCTCACGTCCCATCACAGATGTACAATCATGGTCACAAACAGTTTGATTTTAACCCAAATGTAGCAGCTTCTTTGTGGTTAGGATGGTTATCTTCAGGATATTTATCTTTAGGATATGCCTAGTTAACTATTCTAGCCCACAAAAAAGGTCAGGGTTAGGCAAGCAGGACTGGTGTCATTCCTTTCATCTTAACTCTTCCATAGTTATATGATTTACAGAAAGCTTAGGGTTCAGAGTCTAAGTGTACTTTGCTTGTAAGGTATGGCAATTGTTATCTTAGTTTAAACAGCTGGTATCACCCTGGGGATGTGGCTAAGCACCTCTGGCATCTGTTAATCTTACAACATTTTAAACAGGGGCTACATGCCTTTAAACTTTGTAGTTAATGAGGAAATATCTGGTATTGTTATCCTAAGAAACAAGCAAGGCAAAGCAAATTACAGAAGTGAAAGGCAGCGGTTATTCTGTATTCCCTTAACATTTTGTAGGTTTCAGACTATTTACACAAGCTATCTTTATCACCCGCCCAAGCTCTGTCCTCCCTCCTCTTCCATCCTGGACCAGCCCTGGCACCTCCATCTGGCCTGCAGGGTGGACACCTGTTCTGAGGGTCTGTGGGCCTAAATTCTTCCTGACTAATAGTCATTTCTGTGCCTGGGGTTACTTTGCACTTTGTTTTCAAACACTGGAGATTGAATTAAGAGCCTTCCTGATGAGCTGAATGTCCAACCTATTTTTATTTTATTTTTTATATATATCTTTTTATTGGTACATTTTATATACACAATATAGTTACATTCATCATTGGTATCTTATACCTTTACATGATATATCTTGATTCTTATATTTTCCCATTATCCTACCCTCCCTTCCCCACTCCACCTTTCCCTATTTACAAAGATCTCGTTTCCATTTTTTCCCTTTTCTCATATTTTTCTCTTCCCTTTTTACCTTTCTCCTGCCCCTTCTATTTTCCCAACAATTTTAGATCTTTTCTTCCTATTACAAAATGTCAATTATACATTTTGAGTCTTATTTACTCTTTCAGTTTATCACACCAGAGATACTATTCCACATTTGCATATGTGTGTCCTATTAATTTCACTTAAGAGTTTGTCCTCAATGTGAATCCACTTACTATAAATATCTCTAGCTTCTCATTCTTTATGGCTGAGTAGTTTTACAGAAAACTACTTTATGGCTGAGTGGTAGAAAAACCACATCTTTTTTATGCAGTCTCCAGTTGATGGGCAATGGAGCTGTTTCCAAGCTTTAGCTATTACAAACTGTGCTGCTATAAACATGGGTGCTCATGTATCACTGTGGTATGATGCTTTTAATTCTTTTGGAAAGATACCCAGCAGAGGGATACCTGAGCCATATGGTGCTGCTAGTCTTAGTTGTTTAAGGTATCTCTATATTGACTTTTACAGTGGTTGCACCAGTCTGCACTCCCACCAACAATGAAGAAGGGTTCCTATCTACCGACAATCCCACCAGCATTTGTTATTGGTTGATTTCTTGATAGCAGCCATTCTTTCAGGGATGAGGTGAAATCTCAGTGTTGTTTTCATCTGCATCTCTCAAATGACCAGTGATGCTAAACATTTTCTCATATATTTATTTGCTTCTTTTACTTCTTTGAGAAATGTCTGTTCATTTTAGATGCCATCTTTGAATTGTGTCTTTATGTTTGGAGGGCCTGATTCTTTTGAGTTCTTTATATATTCTAGATAGCAGACCTTTGTCTGAGGTACAGCTGGTAAATTTTTCCCCTCAGTGTAGGTTGTCTCTTAGCTCTGTTGGTGGTTTCTCTTGCAGTGCAGAAGCTTTTTAAAAAGATAAGATCCCAGGTGTTGATTCTTAGTGCTAGTTCCCAAGCTACTAAGGATTTGTTCATAAAGTCTTTTCCTATACCAATGTCTTCAAGAGTTTTACCTAGCTTATCTTCCAACAATTTTAGTGTTTCAGTTTTAATATTTAGATCTTTAATCCACTTGGATTTTAGTTTAGGGAATGGTGAAAGATAAGGTTCTAGTTTTAATGTTTGGCAAGTTGAAATCCAGTTTTTCCAACACCATTTATTTAAGTGGCTATCTTTCCTCCAGTGAGGATTGTTAGTTCCTTTGTCAAAGATGAGGTAGTTGAGTATGTCTGGAGTTGTTTCTGCATCTTCTAATCTATTCCACTGACCCTGGGGTTTATTTCTTTGCCAGTACCATGCTGTTTTTAACACAGTGGCTTTGTAATATAGTTTCAAGTTGGGGATTGTGATACCCCCTGCCATATCTCTGTTCCCTAGAATGAGTTTTGCTATTCTAGGTCTCTTCTAGCTCCAAAGGAAATTTTGTATTGCTTACTCTAGTTTTGTGAAATATACTGTAAGGATTTCAATAGGGATTGCATTGAATCTGTATAGCAGTTTTGGAAGTATGGCCATTTTTCACTACATTGGTTCTTCCTACACAGAAACAAGGGCTATCTTTCCATTTTCTTATATCCTCTTAGATCTCTTTTTTCAGAGTGTTGTAGTTCTCGATTTAGAGGTTTTTTTCTGCCTTTGTTAGATTGATTTTTAGATATTTATTTTTTTATGCTACTGTGAAAGGGATTGTTTCCCTAATTTCTCTCTCAGTGAGTCTGTTATTTGTGTACAAGAAGGCTACTGATTTTTGAGTATTTATCTTGTATCCACCTACTCTACTGAATCTGTCTATTAAGTCTAAAAGTTTTTTGGTGGAATTATTTTGGGTCTTCTGTGTAGAATATCATATCATCAACAAATATTGACTGTTTAACTTCTTCCTTTCCTATCTTTATTGCTTATATTTATTTCTCTCATCTAATTGCTGCAGTTAATGTATCCTTGTCTTGTTCCTGATTTTAGCATGAAGGTTTTCAGTTTTTGACCATTTAGTATGATGTTGGCTACTGGTTTTTCATAGATAGCCTTTGTCAAGATGAAACAAAGACCATCTATTCCAATTTTTTGCAGGGTTTTCATTATGAATGGGTGCTGAATTTTGTCAAATGCTTTTTATGCATCCATAGTGATGATGATATGGTTTTTGTCCTTGACTCTGTTAATTTAGTGTATTACATTTATTGATTTATGCTTGTTGAACCATCTTTGCAACTCTGGGATAAATCCAACTTGGTCAGGGTGTATGATCTTGATGACCCTCTGTATTTTGTTTGCCAGTATCTTATTGAGGATTTTTGCATCTATGTTCATTAGGGAGATTGACCTGTAGTTCTCTTTTTTTGGTTGAGTCTTTCCCTGGTTTAGGAATCAAAGTAACACTTGCTTCCAGGTGTGAACCTGGAAGTATTGCTTCCCTTTCAATTTCATTGAAAAGTTTAAAGAGTAGTGGCCGTAGTTCTTCTCTAAATGTTTTGTAGAATTCAGTACATCATCAGGACCTGGGATTTTCTTTGTTGGTAAAGTTTTAATTACATTTTCAATTTCACTGATTGTAATTGGGGTGTTTAGAATTTTTATATCTTCTTCATTCAACTTTGGTAATTCATATATACCTAAAAATCTGTCCATTTCTTTTGTGTTTTCCATTGTATTAGAGTACAACTTCTCCAAATAGGTATTGATGATCCTCTGAATTTCTGCTGAATCTGTTGTGACTTCACCTTTTTTGTTCTTAATTGCATGGATTTGAGCCTTTCCTTTTTTTTTTTTTTTTTTTTTTTTTTTTTTTTTTTTTTTGTGGTTTCTTTTTTTTTTTTTTTTTTTTTTTTTTTTTTTGATAAGGTTGGCTGAGGGTTTACCAATTTTATTTATTTTTTGAAAAACCAACTCTTCAATTCTTTATTTTTTTTGTATCATTCTCTTAGACTCCATTGCATTGATTTCTGCTCTGATTTTATAATTTCCTCCCTTGTATGAATTTTAGGTTTTCTTGCCTTTCTTTTTCTAGAAGCTTAAGAGTCAGCATTAAGTTGTTTATTTGAGCTTGCTCTGTTTTCCTAGTGCGGGCATTCACTGCTATGAATTTCCCTTGTAGAATTGTTTTCATAGTGTCCCATAGATTCTTGTGTGTTGTATTGGCATTATCATTTATTTGTAAAATGCTATCTAATTTCTTCTTTAATTTCCTCTGTGACTCACTGGTTGTTCAGGAGAGTGGCATTCAATTTCCATGTGTTTGTGAAGTTCTTGCAGTTTCTTTTGCTATTCATCTCCAGTTTAATTGCACTATGGTCTGATAATATATATGGGTTAATTTCAACTCCTTTGCATTTACACATGTTCTATGAGCTAGTATGTGGTCTGTTCTGAAGAATGACCTGTGTGCAGCTGAAAAGAATATATATTCTGATTTTGTGGGATGGAACACTTTGTAGATGTGTGTTAAGTCCATTTGTTCAAAAGCTTGGCTCAGTTCTAGTATTTCATTGTTTACTTTTTGTCTAGATGATCTGCCTATTTGTGACAGTGGGGTATTTGTGTAGTGGGGTCCCCCACTACAATTGTATTAGTGTTCATTTGGTTTTTCATGTCCCTTAATATTTGTTTTCTATAGTTGGTGACATTGCTATTTGGTGCATATATATGTATGATTGTCATCTCTTTCTCTTGAATTGTTCCCTTTACAAGGATGTAGTGACCTTCTTTGTCTCTCTTAATTAGTATTGGTTTGAAATTTACTTTGTCTGCAAATAAGATAGCTACACCTGCTTTTTTTCTGTGCTCCTGTCAAGTGGAGAACTGTTTTATTATATTTTATATTTTCAGTTTATGAGTTTCTTTTTGAACTAGGTGTGTTTCTTGTATACAGCATATTATTGGATTTTGCTTCTCAATCCATTTTGCCAGTCTGTTTCTTTAGATTGGTGAATTGAGGCCATTAACATTGGTGGTTGTAAGTGATATGTATTGACTTATTATCATCATGTTATTACCCTGTTGTTGGCTTTTTTTTTTTTTTTTTTTTTTTTTTTTTTTGGTTTCTTTGAGACAGGGTCTCACTATGTAGTTGAGATTGATCTGGAACTCACTATGTAGTCCAGGCTGGTCTTGAACTCACAGTGATCCTCCTGCCTCAGCATCCCGAGTGCTGGGATTACAGGTGTGCACCACCAAGCCTGGACTGTTGGCTCTTTTTAATTCCCCCCACTTTAATTTCTTGCCTTGCCTGCTGGATTTGCTCTGTTGGGCCTCACAGATTTATGATCTTCATTGTCTTTTGCTAGGATACTGTTTAGAATTGTTTGGAGTGCTGGCTTGGTATTCATGAAGTTTCTCGGGTATTCTTTGTCATGGAAGTATTTTATTTCCCCATCAATTTTGAAAGATAGTTTTGCAGGATACATCTAAGTTGGAGGTTGTTTTCTTTTAGGGCTTGAAATACATCACTTGAGGCTTTCCTTGACTTGAGGATTTGTGTTGGAAAGTCTGCTGTGATTCTGATGGGCTTCCTTTGCATGTGATTTGTTTCTGTTCTCTAACTGCTTGTAGTATTTTGTTCTGCTGTTGGATTTCCAGGATCTTGATTATTATTTGTTTATGTGTAGATTTTTTTTTTTTTTTGGATCATGGATAGTTGGAGTCCTATATGCCTCACTTATCTGTATGTCAAATTCTTTTGCTCTCTTTGGGAAGTTTTCTATCATTAGTTCTGTGAACAGTTTTTTTATGTCATTTGTACTTTCTCCTGCTTTTTCATGGACTCTTATCAGTCTTATATTATTCTTTGTATCATCTAGGAGCTGTTAGATTGATTTCTCATGTTCCCTTACTATTTCTAAGAGATCTTTCTTTTCATCGTCACTGATCTCCATCCTGTCTTCTAAATCTGATACCCTGTCTTCAGAGTGGCTCAGTCTGTTATGTATACTTTCAATAGAGTTTTTAATCTCCTGGATATCTGTTTAAATCTGTTTCGTGGATTCCATTTGTTTCCTATATTGGGTATTCATGGCTTCTATAAATGCCCAATGGTCCTGAGCTCATGTATTTTTTTTTATCTGTTTCTGTTCTTGAGTCTCTAATCATGCCATTCATTCTGCTCACCATCTCTGTAGTTACCTGGAAAATTATTTCTGTTTTATATTTTTCTAGAGCCTCATTCATCTGTTTTGTTATTTCTTGTGCTAACAGTTCAGGGTGTCCAGGTGGTTGATTTTCCCTCAGAATTTGCCCTTGGTAAGCTTCAGCCTTGTTTGAATGTCTTTTCATTTTTATTTTTGTTCTTGGTACTGTCCTTGGTTTGATACCTGGGTTAATACTTAGATCTTCCAGTTAAAGCTTGTTTTTAGGTTATGAGTCTGTAATGACTCTGAGGCAATCTCCTTTTCATTATACCAGGAAGAACAACTGATTAGATCAATCACAACATCTTAGCCCAAGTGATACAATCACCAACACAAAAGCATCATGCACAGCTTAGAAAATGACTATTTGTGGTAGTTACTAATCTGTTACCTTTAACTGTGTGAATTAAATCAAGATCGAGGCTAGAACTCAGGACAATGGCCTTTATGATCCCCCCCAGGCTTCTATGGTTTGCATCCAGGTATCCGCACAGCCAGGAGGCCAGAGGTGGGGGGGGACTGGGAGGGGCTGCAGGCACCCATGCAGCTCTGCCTCCTACCGGTCTCTTTATTGTTAGTTTTAAATTTTGAGACATGGTCTTACTAAGTTGCTAAGTCTGAGCTTGAACTCCAGATTCCTCCTGCCTCAGCCTCCCAAAGTGCAGGGATTATGCGGGGTGGGGTGCCACCACCTTGGGCTATGCCTATGTTTCATACCATACCTGATGAAAACAAGTCCTGGACATGCCTTTTAGAACAGAGGAGAGAGTCAGAGTTCATGAACAGAGCCTTCTGGTTGTCATTTTATAACCAGATCCCCTTCGTTGGGGCTGATGCCCTCATATCATTGTCCCACAGCCTGGGGCTCTGTTCACAGACTCCGACACTCACCCCTCTGTCATATTCAGACTGGGTGAGTCCTGTTGCCCTAAGTTCAGTGACTCTCTCCTGTCATCCCAGCTCCTGAGCACCCCGGTGGCTGTTTGAAAGTTTTTGGATTATTGCATTTTTAGTTCTGTAACTTCCACTCATATCCTCTTTATCACTTTTATGGCCTTGCTGAAGTCTCCCCCATTTTTCATTTTCTGCATTCATTGGACATCACTCTACTGTGCTACATTAGGATTTAGTTGGTTGCTACAGCAGTTTTATGGCGGTTTCTTTAAAATCATGGTCATGTTACTCCAATATGGGATCCATCTCAGTGGTGCTCTCCACCAGTTATTTTTCCTCATTCCAATTGTGGTTTTCCTGGTTCTTGAAATGACAGATGATGTGTTTGTGTGTGTTTTACAGTACTGGGAATTGAACTCAGGGCTTTCACACTGAACTACATCCCCAGCCCCCTTTATTTTAAAATCCTGAAACAAGGTTTTGCTAAGATGCTACATTATCCCAGGATGGACTTGAACTTGTAAGTCTCCTGCCTCAGCCTCCCAGAATGCTGGGATTACAGGTGCATGCCACCACACCTGGCTGATGAGCTATGTTCAGTTACACATTGGGCCTTTTCTTTTGTGTGCTGCTGGGAGTCCCTGGGTCTCCTCTGTCATTTCACAAGATGTCCCCCTGTGATAGATGGCAATATTAATTATGCCCAAAGCAGGCTGTAAGCAGTGCAGGCTGAGAAGAGTTAACCCCACAATGGGCTTGTTTATAGATGAGAGTCCAGCAGAAGCCTATGTGCTGAGGTCAGAGTAACTCGCACCCAAATTCCGTTCCCACACCTAAAACCTTCTTAACTAGAAGGACAGTGTTCTAATTACAACCATATATTTTGTCTATTCTGTTCCTAATTCAAGAATGCTTTGTCAGACCGGGGATTTGGCTCAGTTGTTCTGCCACCTGACTCTAAAACACAAGGACCTGAGTTCACTCGCCGGCACCAAAAAAAAAAAAAAAAAAAAAAAAAAAAGAATGCTTTGTCTTTTCCTTTTACAAGCCTTGCTTCCATTAGCTTCTGTAGAAACTGCATGGTCCCACATAGTTCTGCCCTTGCATGTCGCTTACCTTTACCCCAATTGATTACCAATAAAAATCAGTGGCTTTGCCAGGTGTGGTGGCTCCCACCTGTAATTCCAGCACTCAGGGCTGAGACAGGAGGATCACTGCGAGTTCAAGACCAGTCTGGGCTACATAGTGAGTTCCAGGTCAGTCTCAACTACATAGTGAGACCCTGTCTCAAAAAACAAAACAAACAAACAAACAAACAAAAAAACCAAAACAGTGGCTTGGACTGGCCAGCACCTTTGTCGGTTGCACCAGCGTTGGTCATCCTGGCTCCTGATTTCTGTTCTCTTATTTCTGTCTTTTAGTTTTTTTTCCTCAGCTTGCATTGAACACTGAGCAGGAGACTGGAGCCTACTGTAGAGGTTTCCAGTATCTCCCTGTTTAGCTCAAGCATACAGCTCCTGGACAGCTTATCCCTTGGCCCTGGCTACAGTTCAAGTTTCAGGGCCTCTGCATTTTGCTCTGGTCTCCAGGAGTCAGGGCTCCTGCTGCTCCCCGAGGCTGACCCCCAGCTGTCTGTCCACGACGGGACACTAGCCCACAGGAGGAAGACACTTCCCAGGCTCCTTCTTGTGCTTGGGCCCCTTCTGCCCTCTTTGCCCACCATGAGAGAGGGGATGCTCAGGATCTAGTGAAGGAACCCTCTTTCCAGGGCAGCCAGGCTGCAGGTTGCAAAGCTCCCCTTAATTCAGGGCAGGAGGGTTTCTGGGTGGCCTCCTGTGGCTGTGCCTGATCCCCTGCTCTGTGAGGGGGGTGGTCCAGGACACCCTGTAGCTGCACTTCTCTTCTGCATCTTGAGGTCCTATTCAACTTGCCTCCTTCTCTCTGTCCTTCAGGGTTCCTCTTTGGGTTGCCCTGGAGTCATTTCTAGACTTTATCTTTGAGCTGAGCACAGGTGGGGAGGAGAAAGTATTTTAGGCTACTTTGTCTGGAAAAGATTTGTTCTCTTTAGAAAAACAGAAGATCTCTTCTCTGTGTCAGGCATGTCTGAAACTCTCCAGGACTGCAGTTGCTCCCACGTAGAAGAGGGGAGGAGGCCAGGAGGCAGGAGGAACTGGGGTCTGGACGGGGAAGGTCCAGAGTTTGATTCTGAAACCCTAAGAGAAGCAGTTGCCACACTTCCAGGAGAGGGGAGTGTCACCTGCCAGCTCCCTAAAAACGTCACTAAAGCATCATGCAGATAAGATGAGGCCTTGTTTCATCTCGCTGGGGGCGAGGGGCAGCCCCTGCTGACAGCCCCCAGAGTCTGGGACATTTTTAAGAATGTAGAGCATGGTTCCAGGAAGGTCTGGAAAAGCAGGGGACCCTGTCTGGAGTTTTCTGGCCTCTGGGCTCCTGAGCCCACCCCGATTCTTCCTGTCGGGACAGGTGTGAGGACTGGGAGGCAGCCATCCAAGTGGCCACTGTGAAGAGCAGAGGCTCAGGGGCCTAGGAAGAGCCTGTTTGGAAGAGACCCCATCCAGGCAGGCAGCTTATCACACCTTGGGCAGAGACCCTGTCCGGGCAGGCCGCTCATCTACTCCCACTGTGGCCTGCTTTGCTTTGGAGAAGATGGGGTAAAGGTTTGCATTCAGTCCATCAAAGCACAGGTGTGGGAAGCAGCCTGGCAGAACCATTTTGTAATTGCCTAAGATTTCACCTCTGGAAGATGAGGAGCCTTTTTTTTTTTTTATAACTGGGTGAGTTTTTATTTGGAACAAATTTCTCCTCAGTCATTGGAATCCTGACTGGCTTTCATCTTGTAGGACTCCCCACGAGGGGACCAGGCTGGATATCAGTGACAAGCCATTCCCACCAGTGTCCGTGGTGGAGCTCTGTCAGTTTTGTCCACCCAGCACTGCTTCTCCTCTCTTAGCACAAGGTGAGGGTCTTTCTGGGAAACCCACTTCCTGCGCTTTGGGTGAACTGCCCATCACTCCATCCAGGGGTGGGACAAGACACAGGCCTGACCAATCAGAGTACCCCCTCACTCTGGGCACATCTGCTGGCTTTGGGATAGGCATCCCAGAGGTGATGGAGGAGATTCTTCACTGAAACTTTTCTGCCAGATGCATACAGGAATGTTTCCTGTGTGTGTTACAGTCAGGCCAGTAAACTGACAAGACGTGAGGCGGGGGCTCCCATAGCCTTCAGGCCTTCCCTGTGAAGACAGTGGCACAGAAATGGAGAGAAAGATAGAAGTGGGGTGAATTTGTGTTGGGAGTATGACCAGACTCCTCAACCACCGGGACTGGTGAATCTTTTTGCTCCTATGCTGGTGTGAGTTGATTTCGGTGACTACTGAGAAAATGCTTTTCCTGAAGTAACAAACAGAACCACTTAACTGTCACAGGTCTTGGTTGGCCACAGACTCTGATTAATTAAGCAAGACCAGGTATATGGGAAGGGGATGCAACAGCTGACGGAATCAGTGTACGGGCTGGGGAGTCCTGCACTAGAGCCACAAGGAACGAGGAGACCCGGGAAATCTCAGTGACAAATACTCCCTTCTAGAAGAGGCAACTCTCCAACCTTTTTGACCATGAAGCACCAAGGTCAACACTTGGCCTGATAAACTCAGCACCTCACTTGGGGCCTGTGGGCCAGTCTGCGGTGTGGGTTTCCGTGCTGACCTGGCCTACAGAGTGTCACCTCCTAGGGTCTCCTTCCTGAGTTCGCGCTACAATTCAGCATATTAAATCCACAAGAAATCTGAGAAGCTTATTTAATGCAGTATTTTTTCAAACATACTTGGAAGCAGCTTATTTTTACAATAGAAATCAATGGTTTCCTGTTAAGTACTTGCCCAACACAGAACTTAGCCCTAGAGAAACAACAGGGGAGCAGATAGTCTGCCCTCAGGGAGCTTCTGGTCCAAGCCAAGGAATCATTAACCCCACAATCTACACAATGAGGCCCCTTCCATCCTTTCTCAGTGTGGAATCAGGCCACCTAGGGCAACAGTCTGATCCAAGACACCTGCCATGGTGATGGTTGTGCAGGGTATGTATAGAAGAAGGCGCACACTGACATGACCACGCATACAAATGGCCCCCTTAGAGTTGTGCAGTGCCCAACCCACACTGTGGTCCTCTGTGATTCCGTCTGGCTATTTGGTCGTAAATCACTACTCCAGACATAGGCTCCACTTGTCCTCACCCTGGGGACTATGTTTCCAGTCTCAGTCATTGCTTCTTGTTCCAGCTTTTCACCTTAAATGTTTTGTGACCTACAGAGAAGTTTAAAAAATAACACATTGTGTATCCTCAATTGACAAATTTTGCCCTGCCTGGTTTTCGTTGCATATGTGTTCACACATGACAACACACACGCAGAATATATTTATTAGTGAATCATTTGATAGTAAATTGACCCTCATCCACAAATAAGCTGTCCCACCACCTGTCTCACACCTGGGATAGGCTGAGTTTCCCCATGGTCAGATTCAGGAGGTGTTGCTGACACTCCCTGGGAGACGGATGGCACAGGTGGCTGAACTCTTCGCTGGGTGCAGCTGGTGCATGCAGGGTCTCACTGTAAAGGCACAGCCCCTCCAGGAGCAGTGAACCTGTGGGGATCGTGCTGTGAGTCCACAAACTCTCCAGTACTCTACATACCCTCCGGCTTGCCAGGGCTCCCAGACCCTCCCTGCAGTGACAAAGGACCCCTTATACTGACTGCCATGTTCACTGGGACACAAAGGTAAACAGTGACAAGGGTCCATATGGGTCTGGGGCTTAAAGGCCAGAGGTGGGCACTGGTGATGGGGGTCGATAGCAGACCCTGCCCTGGGGACAGCATGGACCCTTGGCCCCTTGTGCCCACCAGTGAGCTGCACCACCCTCTTGGGACACCAGGGAGGGCTTCCCAGAGGAAGCTGGTGACAAAGGAGACAGGGTGGGTTGTGAGGAAGCATCGGGGTGGGCTGGCGGTTCTGGTCCCTGCGGCTGTTCCATGATGACTGCAGGGATGCAGGAGGATCTGCCATTTAGAAGAACATCACACAGATTCAGAGAAAAGATGCCCGGGTGACAGTGGCGACAACAGGATGGAGAAGCAGCGTTGGGTTTGGCAGGGTTACATGGATGCTTCGAAGCTCCACAGGGCTGGGTTCGAACAGGAGGAAGAGCAGAGGGAGGAGCTGGGTGCACAGGGAGCTGGGTAGGAGCTGCTGTGGCCTGGGGAGGCTGTGATGGTGTGGGGAGCAGCAGGGCAGATCCTGGATCCAGTGAACAGGCGCTCAGCTGCTTCACCGCAGGGATTTTCACCTGCAGCATCAAAAGCCTCAGGACTGAGTATTTATTTCCTCTCTTCAGTTTTTGTCTGGTAGACTCATTCTGGGTGAGAAAAATCAAGTTGGTCCTAGGGCAAAGGGTCTGATGAGAGGACCGAATAGGAAGAGTGTGTTCCACGCACGATCTGTTATTTTAATAAGGATCCATCATCGTTAAACAAGGTGAGTGCTAAAACTGAAGCACTAGGGAGACCTACTGTGACACGACATTGCTGGCCTTTCAGTGTGGTGGTGCCAAGAATCCACGCATTTAGCAGAAGTGCACACACGCGAGCACGCGAACACACAGATGAGTGTACGTAAAACTGGTACACAAGGTCAGTTTCCTGGTTCTGAAACTGTGTTCAAGTTGAGTATATATTTCTGTTACCACTGGGGAACTCCAGGTGGGGGTAAGTGGTACTTCTGGGCATCATTCGGGGGGGTAAACTCCCCCCTTTGATGTGTTTTATGCCTTGTTTTCTGAATATATATTTATTAGTGCATATTAATTTTACTAAATACTGGGTTTCTGTGTGATGCTTTTACCCGTGTGGATGACATTTTGGTCGCACCCACCTCCCAGAGGACCTCCTTGGTATCCTTTCCTCCGTGCGTCATTTCTGCAACTTCCTCTGTCGCTGTGATTATTTCAGAAAAACTTAATGACTAAGAACACTTGCACTTGGAAGTAAAATGGACACGGTGGTCACTTTAAAAGTCTGCACCCAGGGAGGTGACTGTCCTTTCACTTCACAGCACAAGGAAGGACATCAAGGAATCGGCGAAAGCCTGGCGGGAGCTGAGCTCGAACTCAGAACCATGGGACTCGTCCTGACCTGAGGTCTTCTGAGTCCTCCACCATCGCCCTGGCGCTGAGATGACGTAGATCACTGCTCCTCAGGAACAGGCGCCCCCACTGCCAGCCGTTTCCTATGAACCTGACTCCTATCACCATGAGAAAGGGAACAGAAGCAGGAAGGAACAAAAGCCAGGAGAAAGAATACAGACATCCCTCATTTAATGGCCATGTTCTGGTCCGGCAACCAGGCCGCTAAATGACCTGGTCACTAAGTGAGGACTTGTATTATGGTACATACATCACAAGCCTCCGAATGAAGAAACGGCCAAAGGAAATGCCAGCTTGATGGCTTTGTTTTTATCTGCATGGCTCCTATATGCAGCACCACAGTGTGCAGCAGAATATAAAGCTACAGCTCTGTACTGTGCAGGACCAGCAGCAAAAACTATGGTGCTGTATAATCAGTGGTGTGCTTTACCAAAAAGGACACCGCGGCTCTATGAACAAGACATGCATAGCTGTACCAAGACCAAAAAACAAAAAAAGAAAAAGAAAGAAAAGAAAAGGCCCCAGCAGGGGTTGTAAGTCTGAACAGTTGTGAGCAATAGCTGTGCACTGGTTTGTTACACCGGCTCTTTATGGAAGACTGAGAATATACATATTATCGTCAGTACCGTTAAGTTGCAGAGCCATGATTACATATGTTAGGACTAAAAAAAAACTTTAATCAAAAATTAAACTTTTAGTAGGGCATGGAGAGCACACCTGTAAACCTATACTTGGGAGGCTGAGGCAGGAGGATCACAGTGAGCTAGAGGCCATCCTGAACTACACAGTGAGACCCTGTCTCAAAAGGCTGACCAACCAATCAATCAATAAACGGTCGCCACACCCAAAGCATCAAGATAAAGCAGGCACCACTGGTAAGTCCATGGGGGACCTTGACCTGTAACACTGGCACTTGGGACAATGCTCCTTGCTCCATGCCCTGGAATCCAGAGTCTCTAAGCAGTAGGGTCCATTTGGGGTGGAGGGGCAGGAACCCCCATCTCTCTCTGCAACCAAACTGCACCCCAGCCCCATCTCTCTCTCTGGTACACAGGATGGTGTTGCCCTGGATCTGCCTTTCTGTCTTTCTATGGCTTCGGAGCTCAAGTTAGAGGAGGCTGTGATTGGCCCACTGCTTGAAATGCTGTTATTAATGACAGTAAATGAGCACATGTGCAAGAAGGAGGAAGAGACAAAGAGAAAATCCTGCCCTTGCCCGTTCCAGCCTGCTGGATATTCCTCCAGTGCCAGACCGTTTGATTCAAAGCAGAGCATTTGCGGAACACCAGACCAGACCCGACCCATGCCCCTGACCTTTGCTTGGAATCACCCAATGCACTAAACGCTTTAGTCTTTTTGTGTCCATCCATCTTTTGTGGGTTGCTACAAATGTGTAGAGCAACACAGAGCCGAAGGCTACTTTGTATCAGATGTGGCCCTCCTGTGAGTCTTGTAATTTATTGAAATGTTTAAACAGTGAAGGCTCACTCCCCCCGCCCGTCCTGCCCCAACTCTTTCTTTATGCTGTGACTTCTGTGTCTGGAACGTCAGCAGAGCCCTCCCGTGGACAGTTTAACAACTCTAATTTGCTGTTCCTACAAAGCAGCTTTCCGGGGGAGACCATTATGTCAGCTTTGTGCCTTAACTGCTGGGTTTGGATCCTGCGAGCTGAGGACTTTAACTGAATCTTTTAATCACATTTTATGTGATAATAGACTAGATCCTGGTGCTGCCAAGAGAAAGGAAGCCACATCCAAGTCAACGTATTCAAGAACGGGAGACAAGGCAGGAAGAAGCAGGGCCACGTCGTCAGAGGAGTCCCCTTGGGACACCCTGGCTCCAGTGCCATGCATTTTCCGAAAGCCCAAATCTAAATGTAGCCAGACTCTTTCCAGCAAGATAAGGAGACTCCCCTATGCCCACAGACGTCGTGCTGAGAATGACAACATGCATGCAGAAATGTGGACGACGTGGGATTCACCACCCAGACCGAGTTCAACAAGCTTTCGCCTTGCCACCACATTCGCTCCGAACCTTCCACGGTAACTGAGGCTACTGTGCGACATCCTCCCGCTCGGCGTCTCCACCCCAGACCTGCCGCCGTCGTGGCAGCCGATGTCTCGAGACATTTGTGCACAACCGAAGCTCGTGAACAGCCCTTCCGCTGAGCCCGGGGCTCTGCCTACTTGGATATTTGCCTCCGACACTGGGCCCCGGAGATTTCTGACTCCTTTTCTGCAGATGAGGACTCCGCTTTCTGTCCGATAGCCACTCCCTGGCAAGACGATCTTTTCTTCCCAGGGCTTTGAAGACACTGCTATCACCTCTGACCTGTGGCTCCCGGGATGCCTCTAAATCCACACTTTTTAGCATAGTCGTCATTTGTGGTCCTCAGAAAGCTTCTGCAGGCTCCACTGCTCCCGTCTCCTTCTCTGTGGAAAAGCCGTGACCATATCTAACTTTGCTCTTGCCTCCGTGGGATGCCGTCCAGCATTATCTTCATTTCTCTTTATTCATCTTTCAAATTTCCACCTCTCTGAGCTTCGTCGGGACTGATTTCTTCAGTTCTATCGCTATTTTAAAACCCCCTCGGCTTATTATTTACCACATCAAATCAGCTTTTATTTCAATAATTATGATTATTTCCAAATTTTGAGGGCTTTTTTGTCCACATTGATCTTGATTCCTAATCACGCTCTGTTGTTTTGTAACTCCCCGTTCTTGTTTAGAGTTAGTTTTACTTCCTTTGCTTGTCTAAGGATTTGAAAGAGACTATTACAGGCCTTCTAGTTTTGTCTATTTTCCTGTTTGCCTTTTAGGTGTTTACTTTCCCACTGATGTCTTTGTGGCATTCTCCTGTGGCGTCTGGTTTCTGGAACACAGAAGAGTTCGTTTGTGTGCCCCTTGGTGTAGAAGTTGCATTCTTTCTCCCCCGGGTACCTATTTTATTGTCCCTGCAGTCCGATTCCCCAGAGCCCATGACTAGGGAGAAGACCCGAGGCCATCAGCCTGTGGCCCCCACTTCAGAAGCAGCGGTGGCTCCGTAGGGAGCAGCATTCTCTGCCACGAGTCTGTGAGCCGTGAACGGGCAGATGCCCTGTGGCCACCGTCACAGGGAGACTGAGTGGCTGGGTGTCCTTCAGGCACAGGAGGACGACAGCGGCCCCTCCCCTCCTGTAGGTGTCAGTAAACCCAGCCCAGGGATGCAGCGATGGCCCCTGTACCCAGTGGGTCTTCCACACCCATGGGTTCTGCACCTTCAGGTCAGCTGACAGCGTGGCGAAGACATGCAGGGAAAATCTGTATCTGTACTGGGTGGGTACAGACCTCTTTCTTGTCCTTCTCTGAACGTGACAGTAACAAGCATTTGCACACTACTCACTGGGCGTTTGCACTGTCGTAGGCATTATAAATAATCTATGGATGATTTGTACCTGGGGCATACTGGAAGCCACGCCTGTAGACGCAAGGCATGGCTGTGCAGTATTATTTCCCAGCTTTTGTGGACCTAGAATCCCCTACCTGGACTGAATCTGGTCTTCTCTGTTTTTCTCTCCCACCAGCCCCTCGCGGGATCCCCTAAGAGCCCCCTCGCTCTTCTTGTTAGCTGGAGCTCATCCTGTCCTTCCTGTCAATGGGCCCTGCTGGGCCACGTGACCCCCAACAGCCCAGCCTGTCCTCTGGGCTGCTGTCCAAGGGCGCCTGGACCTCAGCACTCCAGCCAGGGAAGTCCCTTCCCCGAGTTCCGCACTGTGGACGTCAGGGGCTCCAGCCTGTGCCTGGCGCCTCCTCCTGGGCTGTCACCAAGTTCTGTTCTCAGCCTGGGTCCCTCCACCACACTGGCTCAGTCCCGGCCCATCAAACACACCTGTAATCTGCCCTGTCTCCGAGGGCCCTGCACGGCTCTCGAAGCTTCAGCGGGCTCTGCAGGGCCCTCACGGTCCCTGTGCCACGGTATCCACTCCTCCCCCAGTCCCCTGGGAAATCGGCTCCTTCACGGAGCACGACCTTCGTGCTGTCTCAGGTGTCTTCCAGGGCCACTGTGCCGCACACCTGCACCTGCAACTCATCTTCCCTCTGGTCCATGAGCCTCCAAAGGGCAGCATTTGAGTCACTTTTCTTGTCACTGGGACAAAATGCCTGACACCCACAACTTAGGGGAGGAGAGGTTTATTTTGGCTCACGTTTCAGGGCAGGGGTGGCCAGCGCCAAAGAAGAAACTGTGGCAGAGGGGCCTGGCGGAGGAGAGATGCTCACAGGGTGGTGGACAGGAAGCAGAGGAAAAGGCAGAGCTGAGGAGGGGTAGGAGCCCTTGCAGTCCACGACACCACCAACCCACCTCCCGCTTCAGGCTTTGCCCCTCACATCCCTTTAAAGCTCATGACCCCATGATCCAGTCACGCCCCCCCCCAGTCCCAGCTATGAGGGCAGCAGGCCTGGGAGGACATCTGGCTCTCACCGTAGCAGGCAGGCTCATTTCCCATCTCTGGGGTGGAAAACAGCCACGGGGTAACGCGTCCCCTCTTTGCTCCCTTCAGCCCATACGTGGAAATAGCCAGCAGGAAATAAGCCCTTGTGCCCCAAATCCGGGTGTCTTCCTGGTATGATCTGTACTCTGACTTCTTTGGGGGCTGTGCTGCTGCGTGCAACAGTGAGACATTGCACTGATGATAGAAAACCAAGGGATAAAACTCAGACAGGCACAGGATGAGCAGTATCTCACTATTCCAAGGCCAGGATGCAGGCCTGCAATGCTCGGACTTGAGGGGCCTGGGCAGGGGCAAGTGGGATGCCCAGGGAACACAGGGGAGCCCCAAGGAGATGCTGTCACCATGAACACCTGGGTCCTGTTTGTGGAAATTCATCCCCAGCCCTACACTGCACTCATTCGTGGGCTGGGGTCACCTCCCTGGGGCCTCATGCCTTTGGGGCCACCACAGCTGGGTACCTGGATGCAGCCCTCGTCATAGCCCAGCTGTGACCAACTCCAGCCGTCTCTCCTGTGGCTGACGGAGGTGACAGCACCAGTGCTGGGTTTGCACCCTGTCACTTGGCCCTTTTTGGTCCCCTCGGTGTCTCAGCACCTCTATTAATAAACGTGGCAGTGCACACACCCAGGACGCCTCGTGCTGCCTCTGTACCTGTGCTGCCCTATCCATGGGAATCAGGCTGGGTGAGCAAGGGATATCTCGTCCTGCGGTGCCGGCCACACCAGGACCCAGGGTTCAGGCCACACTCCAGTGTTTTAGAAACGTTGCATGGATGGGTGTGATCGCTAGGTTTACGTCACCGACGTCACCGATTTATTCCACAGACAGCAAAGAATAGCCCTGTGCCTGCCTTTCTTTCTTTTTTTCTTCTTTCCTTGCTTTCTTAATTATTTTGAGGGTCTCACTAAGTTGCTAATTTGCCTGGGCTGGGCTAGAACCTGCAATGCTCCTGAGGGTTGGGGTCACACGGCCACCACCGAGCTGACAATGACTTCTGACTTCCCCGTGGAGAGCTACTGTCTTCTCCATTTACTCCTCCTTCGTTCATGTAGCCTCAAGTGCCGGACCCAGAGGGTCCTGAAAACACCACTTCTTGCTTGTTTGCCGTGGAAATCCTCTTTCGCAGACCATTTAAGGCCTTTGCGTCCGGAGAACAGTGGGATCCAGTCACAGCTGGTGCTTCTCGGCCATCTCTGTCAGGTCGAGGAAGGACTCTGCTGAATGTCCCTCTCCCTTTCCTCTCCCCTCTTTTCTGCCTTCCCTCTGTAACATCACAGCCACCTGCAGAGGGGAGGCAGGAACAAGGAGGACATCGAAACACTGACCTCAGGGGCAGGGACTTCTTTTCTCAATGAGATCGTAAAATGGTAAACTTGAGTCCCAGGTCATGTCTGAAAGCTTAGTAAAAGACATCAACTTTGGACTCCATTTTTTAAAAAAAATATTTAATTGATTTTTAACTTCCGCTTGTTTTGAGTTTAGCTCTCGCTGTGTTGTCCAGGCTAGGCAGGACTCCTGAGCTTGGGATCACCTGCCTCAGCCACCAGACCGGCTTCACTTGCTTTTCAAATGTGCCTTCCTCTGCTAAACAGTGAGTGACACCCACTGAACGCCGGGGATAAGAGGTCTTAAACAGCGGAGGGCTCTGTAAGGCAGGCAGCGAGATGCCAGCCCACAGCAAGTGCCCTCGGCTTCTGAGTGTGCGGAGTACAGGAGCGCGGGGGCCACTGCCTCCCTCTGCTGGGCCACCATTATCCTGTGTGCGGCGTGCGCCCTCTGGCGGTCGGATGAGCACTGGCGTGGTGAACAGTGACCTGGTGCCTCTGTCTGCGCCATTCGACCCTAAACAGGAAGGGGCTTCTCGCCATCCATCCCCAGAGAGACTGAGGAAAACAGAGGTTCAGGTTTAAAATGCTCTGTACCTTTTCCCCCCAGAGATTGGCTATGAAGTTAAAACAATGAAGATGGTGTCTTTAAAGATGTTTCCACCTTCATTTGGGGGGAAAACAAAAGAATTACATTCCTTTGTCTCACACCCCAGCTCCTGTCCTCTCCGCACACCCGTGGAGTCCACGGCCCCACAGCCAGGCGGGGCGGGATCAGAAACAGCTCGGACAAAAGCTGTACCCGGTTCCCGAGATAACACCAACAGTTGTTTGCACAGCATCTGCTTTGCTTTAGGCCAGGAGGGCCATCAGAGATTTGTGCAGGGAAGCACAGAGGGTGGCATTTTACACTGCGGTTTGAGCAGCCTCTGATTTGTGTCTTGGGGGTTCTGGCTGCCCGAAGGGGTGCGGAGGGAACCCGGCGGTCCTGGAGTCCAATGGGGTCCTCGGAAGCCCCTGCCATCACCCGTGCCAGGGCGGTCCTTTCCACCGCACCCACACCAACCGAGTACACTGGGCAGGGACCCGTTCCTGCACAGCTCCTGAGCCTCCTGCCAGGGCCCTTTCACCGCAGACTGACCCTGTGCACGGTTTTGTGCAATTCTGACTTTATTAAGGGCGTCTTGGCCGGGGCAGGGGGTGAGGGCCGAGGGTGCTGAGCCCCGCATGCTGCCTTGGGCGGCAGGGAACCAGCACGTGGCTCCCCCTCCTTCTTTCCCCCACAGCAGGATCAGGTTCTGTCTCCCAGGCCCGTCTGACCTGCACATTTGCTCCCAGATGCAAGTTTGGTTGCTCGGTGCTGTCGTGCTCCCTCCCGTAACCTCCCAGCTCGAAGCAGTGGCCCCAGGGGTGACCTCTGTGACTGGTGACCACAGGGCCACACCACCTGTCCACTGAACAGACTTCAGGGACAGCAGGCATGGGTGGCACCTGGGTGCCCAAACGGAAACCGGCATCTCCTGTAGTCCATTGGGAATGAACCGGGGTTTAACGGAAATGACACTGAGTTTGGTGAGTTTTGCTGGGGCTGGCAGACATCCCCCCCAACACACACACACCTTGGGAGTCCTGCAGAGCTGAGGGCCACTGGCCTGGGTGTTGCCTGCCCCGCAGCTGTTCGGCCCTCACTGCCCCGGCCTCCACCACACCCCTGCACACCGGGACCAGTAACGTCCCTGCCTCAGGCAGACCAAAGGAGCACTCAAATAATAAGACTATGAAGATGTGTGTGCACAGCACGCTGAAGACGGAACCCAAGGCCTTCACCCTGAACCATGTCCCCAGCTGTTTTTATTTTTTGATTCCTAGACAAAAGACTTGCTTAGTCACTAAGTTGCCTAAGCAGGACTTGAACAAGTGTCCTCCTGCCTCAGCCTCAGAGTTCCGGGGTTACAGTGTTGGCCACTACACACTGCTGATTTAAAAATATATTTCATCAGGGCCGGGGATTTAGCTCAGTGTTTCCACTGCCTGCCTCACAAGCACAAGGTCCTGAGTTTGATCCCCAGTACCAAAAATAATTAAAATATAAATATATATATATATACACTTCACCATCGCCTTTGTAAATGTTTTCTCTCACTCACAAATGCAAATACTCAGAAATCAGAAATAATAAAAGCTCTCCCTGTCACTAAAGCCATATCTATTTGGGTGAATTTTCAATGTGCAGTCTCAGGTTCTAGTCACAAGGATCACACAGACCTCCCCGTGTGTGTGTGTGTGTGTGTGTGTGTGCATGTGCACGTATGTGATATAACTCTAAACACGACGGTACAGAGTCCCAAATCAACTTAGATTCAGGGCCCAATGCGTTTCACACTCACCTGAGAGCTTTCCCTGGCTGCGTGTGGAAACGCGTGTGCACTTTTCGAGCTCACACCTGCGCAGGAAGGAGCCCCTGGGACAGCGCAGCCAGCACCCGGCTCTCCGCCGCGATCCCGCGCCTGGCCACCAGGAGGCGGCGATCCCCGCGGGATGGAGCCGGCAGGCCGCGCTGCAAGGATTGTTGGGGATATCCCACGTCCTCGTCAGGGAAACCTAGTGGCTGCCTGCGATTATTTTGGCTACGGAGTCAGCATTCAGGACCGAAGAGCCATCATCCTGGTTCCATAAGGCGGTGAGGGGGCGTGGAGACCGCCGTGCGTTTAGTCATCCATGCCCTGCATCAGGGTACAGGACGTGTCCAGCGCTGAGCACGCGGTGTTACGCTCAGTCCCTAGGAGCCCTCCCCGGTCTGGACAGGTCAAGTGCGGGTGCCCAGCCACGTGATCACGAGTGTGCAGCCCTTCGTCACTGCCTGGCAGAGGGGCCCCGACCACTGTCATCGTTCCAGCGCCTCGGGTCTCACACGGGCTGCCGCTGCTCCGACCACACCTGCCTTCCCACCACCTTGCTGGCTTCCCGCAGGAATAGCTCCTCCATCTTCCAAGTCCCTCCTTCACCCTGCCTCGACTTTCCCCTTTCCGGCTCATCACTTCTGCATACCTAGTCCGGGTCCCCTGGGGCCCTTCTGGGCAGGTCCCCGCTTGTCTCCCCCCTCTGAAGATCAAAAGTCCCACGGGGGGGGCAGTCTCTGCTCACCCAGAAGTCCCGCACCTGGCGTGCTTCAGGAAGTGCTCAGGACCCTGAGCCCCGCCCCGGAGCACGGGGTGGGGGGTTGGGGGAACCCCTGGAGCAGGGAGGACCCAGGGGGTACAGGTGAGGGTCAGAGCTGTCCCTGGTGAGGTTGCTTCAGGCGCAGGGTGGCTGTGGGAAGCCACAGGCCGCCTGCTCCCCTCGCAGGATGGGGTGGGGCTCCCCTCCCTGCTGCCCGCCCAGCTTCCAGTCCTGTCATAGGGCCTGCCACCCTGGGAGCTTCGCTGCTCTCTGACCTCTTGGAAGCAGCCGGTCCAGCAGCCCAGCAGTCACCCCACGGGGCCTCTGTGTCGCGAACCGGGGACGCAGAGCAATGTCCAGCAGTGCCTCAAACCTGAAAGAGCAGCGGGGTGGAGATGGGGCAGAGAGAAAGGAACGACGCCAAGACAGGAGTCTGATCAAGGCGGAGTTTATTGCCAGCAAGCATCAGCCTTTTAAAGCAAAAAACCACAAACTATTATGGGATGGGGTTACCATAGTAAATGAAAGTTCACACAGGAAAAGAGCAAAGAGGCTCAACAAAAACAACCACCGTGGGTAGTAGTAACCCAGACAACCACACATCTGAAGATCAGAGACAAGAAACTGCAACTTTCAGGAATTCCACAAAGGAAATGCACCACCTGCTAAACTGGAGAAATTTAACAAACATGGAGTTACTAAAGTTAACAATACTTACAACTAATATTCATGATTCCCACACCTCTGCCTCCTGCTGCCCACACTTTCCTCCTGGCCTGGGGCCCACACCTCTCTCTGCTGTTCCTTTCCCCCAGACCGAGTTCAGTGTCAGAAGAACAAGGCCTTGCTGGGGCTCCCGCCTCGAGCCGGGCTTCCTCACACCGGGGTGAGGGGCTGCTAGATCCTGGGGGGCCATGGGGACCTGCTCCTTAGTTCACTCTGCTGTAAAACACGGGCCTTGGGAGTGCCTACTTCTCCAGTTAGATCCAGGAAACCAATACTATCACACACCACCCAAGGCTAGGTGACTTATAAAGAAAGAGGGTGACTTTAGCTAATGGTTCTGGAGATTAAAAACCCAAGCAACTTGGGTGGCTGGGGAAGGCCACATCCTGTGTGGCAGAAAGGCAGAGGGGTGCAAATAAAAAAGGGCAAGGGGCCAAATTCCGGGGGTGACTGACCCATCCCGCAAGGGAAGCCCTGATCCACTGATCGGCTGCCCCGAACCAGTTCTTCCCCCAGCCCTGCCAGTCCGTGGGTTGGGTGGGGAAACGCTGAACCTCAACGCTGGGCAAAATCAACAATATTCGCAAGGCTATTAGAACAGAAAGGAAATCCTGTTCCTTTTCTTGTCAGCTACTCCAAAGCACTTACGGTTTACTCTGTGGAATCCTGGAACAAATCAACTGAAAGGCTTTCAAAAGTTGGTTCTGGTTTTAGACTTCCCCCGCATAACGACTATAATAACGCAATTGCAGCTCTATAGGATGACTTCGCAACCACCTTGTGCCGCCTGATCCCTAGGACCGGCCCAGCGGCCTACAGCCTGGAAACTGAGCCCCAGCTTTGCCCTTTGTGTGGGAGAAGGTGTTGAAGCCAGCCTTGAGGGCAGCCATAACGGCCCCACAGCCCCGCCGGTAGGGAGGAGCCTATCAGCAGGGGGAGGAGCCTATCAGCAGGGGCGGGGTCTACATTGTGCTACTTAAAGTGATGGGGGAACCCTGGGAGGCAGGGTCTGCCCCAACCCTGAAGCAGCTGTAAGAAGATCTCCAGCCCCCAACTCCTTTAAGAGTAAAGAATCAGGGCCAGGGATGTAGCTCAGTGGTTGCACTGCCGGCCTTGCAAGCGCCAAGGTCCGCAGTTAGATCCCTGGTACCAAAAAAAAAAAAAAAGGATCAACGTCTGGGGGCCGGGGAGATAAGACAGAAGAAATCAAGCTAGGTAGAAAGTTAAAATTGTAGTTTTAAGCAAAATTGAAGCTTTGGGACTCAGAAGTAACTTAGGTCTTTCTTTTCGGGGAACTCACTAAAAATTTCCTGAGTCTAGAAGACATAATCTTGTGTGCTGGGCTCTGGGTCTAAGCCATGCCTTTCACCTATGAGTCGTGCCCCCTCCAAATGGCCCCATCCGACCCTGTTCCCAAGAAAGCCGCACAGCTGAGCAGGCAGGGGTGAATGGTTTGCATTCGAACACAGACCGGGGGCAGCCTGGCAGGCAGGGGACACACCCAGAGTCTGAAGACACCAGAGACCCAAAAAGGTTACAGTGCACCTCTCCAGACCATGCATTCTGTCCTCCTACGGTGTCCACTTTTCAAGCTCTGCCTCATTTTACCTCTTTGTGCCCACTTTTTAAAAAAAAATTTTTTTTAAACTCAAAAGAGGGGTCTGGAGCACACCGTATGATTGGGCTGGCAGAAGTGTTGTTTTGAAGAGGAGTACTTTAGTTTCCCTGATAATTAGTTCCATGTTTGACCCTCTAGGGGGCAATTTGAGTTTTTACTTTTTTTTTTTTTTTT